>NW_026019936.1:2887842-3132389 GCF_900185275.1 Solanum verrucosum | reverse complement strand
CTTATATGATGTTATGAAGTATGTTGGTCTTATGTCTAATTTTAAATGAAGATGTTATGGCTTGTTGAATATGATGTGCCTAGTCTATGGTGGCTTCTGGAACACTTGGTGGGAGTATATTATGGGATGCTACTTGCACATTGCACTAGTGTGACTTGGGGGTTGTCTTAGGTGATGGTTCTTATGTGAAGACTATGTCTTATGGTGTGCTTATGACTCTATGAATATATGTGGTTGGATTGATGAAGGCTATATGTAAGTTTGCCTTTGGTAACCTTAAGACGATACATTGCACGAAGTATTCCCTAAGGGTTGCTTGAGGAAAGAAGTTAAGATAATGAAGAAGGAAATGTATTATATGCATTGAATGTGCCTAAAATGTTATAACTGGTTCTATGTTCTATTATGAATGGTTTCCATGTGTATGATGATGTATGTGGTTTATATGGTGCCTATGTACTAAATGTTCTTGAAATTTCTCTAAAAAGGCATGATCCATGGTTTCCAACTAAATGTCCTTTTATAAGCATGTTTTGCATAGTTATCATACTTAGTGCATTCTTGTACTCACACCATTCTTGTTCATCTTTTACACCAATTGTAGGTGGTGGTTTCTAAAGGGCCTTTCCTAGAACTGATGAGCTTGGTTTACTATTCCCAAGTTCGGGTGTGTCCTTAAAGATTCGAGGACCTTTATGTTAAAGAGCTTCCTTAAGTTCTATGTACTAGATAGTAGTTTCTTTTGTATTGTAAGGGTTGTGTCCCTCTTGTGGTGTAGTCATGTTTTAAGATGGCTACCTTGAGACGTAGTACTCCGATTTTGTATTAAAGATTTAAATGAGGTGACTTTTAAGTCTTGTGTTATATTATTAAAAAGTTTTAAATTTTCCGCTAATTTTCTATGATAAATGCTATGACGAATGCTAAGGACTTGTATAAGACCTCAGAGAGGTGGAATACGCCGGTAACGGCTAGGGGGTGCTCTCAGGTCGTTACACCCATCAGTTGGTGGACACCATAAGGAGCTCGCACCACTCACAAGGTGTTCCGTAGTGCTTATTATTGGCCTACAATTAAAACGCATTTGATCTTGTTAAAGGTTGTGACATATGTAAAATAGAAAGAGCTATTTATCGGCGTTATGAGTTACCTATGACCCCTATCTAAGAGGTCGAATTACCTGATATATGTGGCATCGACTTCAGGGAACCATTTGTGAGTTTTTTAAGGCAAAAATACAAATTGGTGGAATATGATTGTCTCCAAGTGGGAATAAGTTGTGGCCTTGGCAGAGAATGATGGTAAGAGTGTTGCAGGGTTGTTAAAGAAAAATATTTTTTCTAGTTTTGGCACACTAGGGAGATTATTATGGACAAGGGCTCATATTTTTGAAATAAAGTGTTTAGAACTCTCGTGGCTAAATATGGGTGGAAACAGAACAAACTGGCATTGCTATATCATCTGCAAATTAGTGGATAAGTGGAAGTCTCTAATAGGGAGATAAATTCCATATTTGGAAAGACAGTGAATGAAATTTGATGATGCATTATGGGCATACCAGATAGCTTTCAAAATACCCATTGGTATGTCGCCGTATTAGTTAGTTTTTGGAAAGGCATGTTTTTTGCCTGTGGAGTTAGAACAAAAAGCATTGTGGGCACTGAAGAAGTTGAACTTGAGTTGGAGTGAGGTAACAAATATGCAACTAGAGCAGATAAATGAAATGGATGAGTTTCAACTGAGAGCTTATGAAAGATCTACATTGTATAAGTAGAGGATGAAGTTCTATCACGACAAACATAATAGGAAAAGAACTGTTAGTCCTCGAGACTTTGAGCTATTATTTAACTCAAGCCTACGACTATTCCTGGGAAGGCTAATATCAAAATGGTCAGGACCATTCAAAGTGACCCAAGTGATTTAGTCGGGAGGCATTGAACTTGGAAATGAAAATGGTGAAAACTTAAAGGTTAATGGACAGTGAGTCAAGGCATTTATAGGGGACCTAGAAGAAGTGAAGATAGTTGATGAATGCAAACTTGATGAAGCCTGATTAATAAAGTAATCTGCAACATTAAAATGTGCTCTACTTGGTAGGAAACTAAAGACGTAATTGTAATAAGTAGTTTAAATTCCTACATTTTGTTATTTTTATAGGTTCACTATGTGTGTGTGTAGGAAGGAATTAAGGTATGAAGTGGACATCATCATCAGCCACTAGACGGGCCGTGAAAAACTATATGGTTTGTGAAAGTGAATTCAAGAAAGGTCGTGGACTCAGTTGCAAAAAAGGAAAATGTTCACGGAAGGGTTTACGAGCCATTAGACCTTAGACGGATCATTTAGCCTACCGTGAACATGGAGGTAAGTCCAAGTATAGGATCACGGGCAGCTACATGGGCCATCCAAGCCACTTCACGACCCATCTAAGTTAGGTCGATCTACATTAACCCGACCCAACTACACCAAAACCCTATTTTTTGTATTTAAAAGGTTCCAAAGTGCCAAAGGACCGGTTCTTTCCCATCTCCTTGAATTCATAACATCTCTTTAGAAATCAAATAGTCATTTTCTACCATACATCTCAAGGAATCAAAGAAATTCAATCCTTAATTGCATATAGCAAGAAATTCTTCCATTCAAGCATTCATCTCATTATCTTTGTGATTTTTGGTGTCAATTTGATATCAGTCCCTGTTCTTTGCTTGATTTAAACTAAATTTTTTTTAAAAATTAAGATGGGGAATTTCTAATTGTTGATAAATTCACGTTATGCTTTAGAATTTTGAATGTTGTGAGTTTGTATGGTTGATGAAATCATGTCATGGGAAGGTAGGGAGAGTTGTTTTTTGTGTTCTTGTATGATTCTATTGAAAGTTGTGGGTTAATAGGGAAGTCCAAGAAAAAATTCCTCCTAGATGTAAGTCCACGAGAGTCTTCACGGACCGTGTAAGTGTTCACGGGCTGTGAAACCCATTGTGAACAACACTTGGGTGTTGGATCATGGCAGAACCACTTCAGGAAGGCTAAGATAGGTTGTGGTACTAACCACATATTGTATAGTCCTTCATATATAAGAAAAAAAAACAAAAAATACCAAAAATATTTTCTTTTAGTATTTTTATTCTTTCTTCAGTGCATGGCCTTTCCCCATGATAAATTGAGTGAGGACATTCTTAAGGGAAAGCGTCACTTTTTATAATTACACATGGGAAGTCTGAGTACCCATTAGTGTAGTCATTTATTCTAACTCATTGTCTCTCAGGTACATTAGCTGAACAAATGTGCAAGACAACAGAACTACATACCACACCCCATGCCTTTCCAAAAGAAAGTTCTTGTGATGAAGCACCTAGTAGCCCTAGTGTCAAGGTCAATAGTGATATTGAGCAACATTCTTCCTGATCAACTCAATCTTGGATAGCCAGGGCAATAGACCAGCGTAACACCACTCCTTTCAAGTCTGAAGAGGAAGAAGATAGTTCTGACAGTGAGCAGGGGTCTAATGGTGCATCATGGGCTTCTAGTAATGACCCACCAGCAGTTGAAGAGGAAGAGGAAGAGGAAGAGTGGCATAGTTAGGAGGATAGTGACAACAGTGACACTGATGACTTGGTGGTGTAGTTTGTTAGAGAGAGGGAAGTTGACCGAGTAGTGCAACAAAAACTTATTGATGTCATCCAAAATAATTGGGCAATTCCTGGATCTTAGGAGATATTTGAAAAATTAATAGTGTCCAAGTCTAGTGGCATTTGAAGGAGATTTGTTGTCTCAGAGAGCAGAGTTATGGAAGCTAACTTGCAGGCTTTCCCAAAGATTTAAGCATTGTTTAAACAACATCAGTTTGGTTGGATGACTTAACAACCATGTCAGTTTGGGTGGCACTTGGCTAGAGAATTCTACTCTTCATATGTTGCTACACTAATGAATTTTTAAATCACAGAAAAAATAAAATAAGGGAAAGGAAGCAGCAACATTCATGTTAGGACCACTTGGGGAAAGGGTTATTCGAGGTCAACTAATTACTATTTCATATTCTACAATAAACAGATTTCTGCATGGTCATGAATACACTGCACCTATTTTTGTAGGTTTATATAAGGATCGCCACCATTAGGTGACAAGTAAAGTTTAGTTGGAGGATCTAGTTTCTTGGGAGAGCATCATGACATGGACTGGTGGGTTGATTATGACTGATGGTGAGGCAGCATCATGGGTAGCCAACCCACAAGTGCACATCACCAAGGCATCTTTAACATTTCCACCTAAAGTTTTGTAGCCAATAATATGTGAACAGTTGCAGACAACAGGGAAAGAGAACACACACTCGCCCTCACAACCTTCTTTAATTTATTGCAATATGGCTAGTTATGAATTAAATTTTGGGTGGCTTATTGCTACAAAAATGAGAGATCATGAACTGAATAAAAGAGTAAGTCTTTTGTTTCCTTGCCTTATTAGGAGATTGTGCAAGTATGCCTAGATACCACCAAATAAGTTAGTAGATAGATACTTTTAGGCAACATAGTTCACGGAAAAGCCTAAAATTAAAGATGTAGCCAACCATATGTGTGGCTCGAAGGTAGGTCCTACAGTACCATTGGTGGAGTTTCCACATGTACCGGTAGAGAAACAGTAGGCTGAGAGAGTCAATAAGCATAAAGACCGGACAACCCAGGCAGCCCCAGGAGTGCAGCCCCAGGAGTGCAGCTCCTACAGTCACAATTTTAATCAACTGCATGAACTTTTGTATCTTTTCCTATCATATTCTTTGAGTAACTTGTGGCGGAAAAAAGGCAAACCTAATCCATATTAGATTAGGTAGTTGAAAAGCTACCTCAGGTAGTCCAAATTAAGGTACAAAGTGCGGAGAAGCGGCTCTGAAATTAACTCTGACCGGAGGTTTTTCTATTGAAGAACCACATGGATGGCTTAGAATTTCACTTCAATAGATGGATAAATGCTTTGCATTTTGTAGATGTTGCTTCTTTGAAAGTAGAGATAAGTGCAATGAAAGTTGATATTGTAAAACTGCGGACAAGCCGGTTTATCTGCCTTCCATACTTGCACCAGATTCACTGATGAATCTGTTCAGCATACCTCCAGCAACTTAGACAGTTGGAGATATTTGGGGTGACCATTCTAGACCAGAGACAGGAAAAAGACAAGGGGAGGGACACAAACTTTGGATCTAAACACCATTAAGAAACTTTTAGGGAGGAGTGTAGGAGAGTAAAGAAGACTAAGAGGGAATCCAAGAAATATGCTAGAGAGACTGCATAATTGGAACAACGCCAACGTGATGTGAAGTGGAATGGAGCTTAAGGTAGTGGGACTTATGCCCTTATAGTCAGTGAGGCAATTGTTCTAGCCATTTGTTGACCTGATCAAGTCTGTACACCTGAGAGAGCACTTGCTGATAAGGGTGCAACCATCACTTGCACTACCAATGCAAAGTGCATCACATGTATGACCCCTCCTCATAGCCCTTGTATTTTTAACATTAGGGAAGAGTCTATTTTGTTCGGGAGAGGGTGGGTGAGAAACCTGCCATGGAGGTTGACTCTGGCATCTTGTAGTCTAATTTTTTATATGTTGAAAAAGTTAGTTTGGTATTTATTGTGTGTTTTTTAAAAGTTGGTAATTTGTTGGGACTGAAAAGTTGATATCAACAACTAAAGTTTTGTGTTTTGTGTGAACATATGAGAAAAGCATCCTTAATCTGAAAATTGACTTTTAGCATCTATGTGGGACATCACATATACTTACGTGTTGATCATTTATAACTAGGACAGAATTGGTTGACTGATTAACGTATCAACTACACCTCATCTGATACTAGGTGTAGACGATCGTTAAGCAGTATAAACTCAACAAATGAGTTTGGGTCGATCCCACAGGGAGCAGTTCCATTTTGAGTTCAATTATGAAGTTATAACTGTGATTTCAAGAGCTGAAGGAATAGAAATTATCAAAAAAATTTAATAAAATTAGAAGGATGATATCAATGTCAGGAAAGGGGATTTTTAATCAGAAAACAACCACAACAATTGACTAAGTGTAATAAAATGAGTGAAAGATACTTGAGGGATTGACCAACTAATTGTTAAACTAAACTCAATCGGTGCAACTTGATCACCAAAAGTACTAACTCAGTGTCGATAATGTCACGACCCAAGCCTAGGGCCTAGACGTGACATGGCGAATGAGGAACCCAAAGGAATCCCAAACAAGCCTCTCAAACTTGTGATCACACTTCATCGGTCGCGGAAGTACATTCAACATTAATTAACAGGAAATAGGGACTAAGGGCAAACCATTTCAAAATGACATAATAGAACAAGAGTCAACCTCATTTACAAAATACTTCTCCAACGCACACCTCTACATACATAGATAGGACGGGGCCATGACATACTACCGGCTCCCCTCATAGTCAAAATACAATTGCAAGCTAAAGTCTCAAAACATAGGAGTAGGAAACATAACATAGCCCTCGAATCATTGAGGACTCACCAACAACTCGGATAAGCACCGTACTGGCCACGTGAATGGAGAGAAGGATCAAGAGTAGCTCCGGTCCCTACATGGTGACATCATGTAGGCAAAATATGCGTTAGTACTTGGAATGTACTAAGTATGCGGGGTGCAACACAACAATAGACAAGGACACAATCAAAATACAAGAAATAGTTTCATAGGCATTATGAATAACAATATGAGGATGCATGATCAAAGTGAAGTCAAAACATGTGTAAGTAAATCTATACTAATAGTAGATATCATATGTGTATGCATGATCCAACCAATCTATAACCCCAACTTAGGATGGGGGATGCCGTTCACACCCGGACACCCTGGTGGCAAGGTATAAACCCCTCACATGGTTAATGTTGGTCACACCCCAAGCATCCTAGGTGGTGAGATATAAACCTCTCACATGGTTGATGTTGGTCACACCCCAAGCATCCTAGGTGGTGAGATATAAACCTCTCACATGGTTGATGTTGGTCACACCCCAAGCATCCTAAGTGGTGAGATATAAACCTCTCACATGGTTGTCCGGTTCTTTTCCCCCGGACAGGGCATGGTCATGCAACACTTTATATAGGAAATTCCCATTAGGCTCTAATGCAATCTCACGTATGGAATGAACATATACACAAGCTTAGTTTGTCATCAACACATCTCTGGATTTCCATACATCTCATAACTCAAGCTTTAAACATCGATTCATCAATTCTCCATAGTTAGACATTTTGTCAAACACCTTGAAGGCATGGAATGGAATCAAAGAGCATGGAAAATAGGGTAGTAATTATGCAGCCAAACCAATGAACAACCTACAACAACACCTTTTTAACACCCAAAATACCACATGAAAATCTCCACATCCATTCCAAATTTAGGTTCAAGTTCTAGAGTCACAACATGCTCAAAACAATCACTTTTCATGTTTAAAATTCAATGTGCAGGAAATTATTACAAAGAACAAGACTAATTTATGAATCTTAACTTAAACCATGAATTAGTGAGTAGAATAGAGTCTAGGCACTATGGGTGGAAGGACCCATGAGTTCAACACCACATACCTTGAGTTTTTTATGAAGGTCTTGAGAGTGTCTTCAATGGAAGCTTGGAACTTGGAGCAAGAGTCTCTTCAATCTTGAGGAAGGTTTTGGATTAGGGTTCTTGAGAGAACTTGAGAGAAAATGTGTCTAAGTATGGGAGAGGTGTTTTGGGAAATGTTTTAGAGATGGGAATTGAACTAATGGTATATAGGAAATAACATATGCCCTTCGGAAAAATGGTCCAACACTTAGAAAAAAAAATAAGGCGGGTGAACAGTAAAAACGCTCACTGGAAATTGTCTTTCCTGCCGGACAGATTTTACGAAAATAGGCATAACTTCTTCGTCCGAACTCCGAATGTGGTGAAACGAAGTGCGTTAGGTAGCTAACTCAAAGGGCTTTCCATGGATATGTTATTGGCCACCCAATAATTTGTATGCTAGGAGATATGACCCTCCAAAGTAGACCCTCAAAAAAGGCTTCACTGGAATTTTGGATTTTGATACGGTTGCTCTAAAATTTGGGTTAAACCCATTTCCCACTCAATTTGACCCCCTAAACAAGAATATGAAGTCGGATTTTCGAAAAACGAAGTGGTTTTTTTTTATATATAGCTAAACAAGTTTCCGGTAACTTCCGAAGCACATTTTTAAGAACTTTTTGGGTCATTTCAATATCTCCCCCTTGGGAACATTCGTCCCCGAATGTGTAAGAGACGTACAAGGCAAGACTTAGTAAGAACATATCAGCCCCAACATGAATGCAAATTTTTTATTTAAACATCACTTCAAGATTTCAAAACTTAGTGTAAAGCATCCATAACTCATCAATTTAAACATATATGCACATTAATGATTCAGGGGCTGAAATGTAAGACTCAATGGAGTACAAGGACTTGATTTAATACCTTAGGCTTGAGTGGAGTTGAATAGATAAGGATAACGTCTTTGCTGTCCGCTTCGGCCTCCCAAGTAGCACTCTCCACTTGTTGATTTCTCCAAAGCACCTTAACGGACGCCACTTCTTTGTTCCTCAACCTTTTAACTTGTCTATCTAAGATCTGAACCGGGACTTCTTCATACGTCAAATTATCTTCTACAACACCCACAACCTCAAGAGGTACAATAGCGTTAGGATCACCAACACATTTCCTCAACATCGATACATGGAATACTGGATGAACTAATTTCATCTCCTTGGGCAACCCCAACTCAGGCTACTTTACCAACCCTTCTTATTATCTCATAAGGACCGACATACCTAGGACTTAATTTCCCCTTCTTACCAAAACGAACCACACCTTTCATTGGAGAAACTTTCAAATAAACCTAATCACCCACTTTGAATTCAAGATCCCGTCTCCTCACATCGGCATAAGACTTTTGACGACTTTGGGTGTTTTCAACCTCTCCCTAATCATCCTTACCTTCTCAAGAGCATCCATGACCATATCCGGACCCAACAAGGCCACCTCTCTAACTTCAAACCACCAAACCGGTGACCTACACCGTCTACCATAAAGTGCCTCAAAAGGAGCCATATCGATACTAGAATGATAACTATTGTTGTATGCAAATTCAATCAAAGGAAGATAATCATCCCAACTACCTTTCAACTCCAATACACAAGCTCTAAGCATATCCTCCAAGGTTTGAATTGTTCTTTCGGCTTGGCCATCCGTTTGAGGGTGGAAGGCCGTGCTAAGCTTTACCTTTGTACCAAGACCCCTTTGGAATGACTTCCAAAAGTGAGAAGTGAATTGGGCACCACGATCCGAGATGATAGACAAAGGAATCCCATGCAACCTTACCAATTCATGAATGTACAACTTGGCATACTCTTCAGCCCCGTAAGTAGTTTTAATCGGTAGGAAATGAGCCGACTTTGTCATCCGATCAACCACCACCCAAACCGAATCAAAGCCTCTTCTAGCCTTGGGTAAGCTACTACAAAATCCATGTTGATTTCTTCCCATTTCCAAGTAGGTATCTCAATGTCTTGAGTTAGCCACCCGGCCTTTGATGTTCGGCCTTGACTTGTTGACAACTATGGCAACCCGAAACAAATTTTGCAATGTCCTTCTTCATACCGCCCCACCAATACACATCCCTCAAGTCTCTATACATCTTTGTTGACCCCGGATGAATAGAATAAAAAGAATTATGAGCCTCATCAAGGATTCTTTCCCTCACACCATCCACACAAGGAACACATAATTACCTTGGTACCTAAGGGCACCATCTCCCCCTTGGGAGAAAACCTCCACCTTACCACTACTCACCGAAGCCTTTAATTCTACCAAAGAAGGATCAAGATCTTGCTTGACTATCACCTCATCAACCAAGGAAGACCTTGAACCATCAACAACAACTACTCCTCCACTATCCACCCCTTCTAACCTAACTCCCAATTTGGCCAACCGATGGACCTCCTTAGCCAACTCTTTACTACCTTCCTCCACATGAGCCAAGCTACCCATGGACACTCTACTCAATGCATCCGCCACCACATTAGCTTTCCCCGGATGATAGTGAACACTAATATCATAATCCTTAAGGAATTCTAACCACCTCCTTTGTCTCAAGTTAAGATCTTTTTGCGTGAACACATATTGGAGATTCTTATGGTCGGTGAAGATATCAACATGCACCCCATACAAATAATGACGTCAAATCTTTAAAGCAAAAACCACGGCGGCCAATTCAAGATCATGGGTTGGGTAATTTTTTTCATGAACCTTAAGTTGCCTAGAAGCATAGGTTATAACCTTACCACTTTGCATCAACACACAACCCAAACCAATACGGGAAGCATCACAATAAACAACAAAACCTTCTAACCCATCCGGAAGTGACAAAATAGGAGCGGACACAAGCCTTTCTTTCAAAGTTTGGAAGCTTTCCTCACACTCATCCGACCACATAAATTTAGCCTTCTTTTGAGTCAACTTAGTCATAGGAGAAGCAAGAGAAGAAAACCCTTCCACAAATCTCCTATAATAACCCGCTAAACCCAAGAAACTCCTTATATCCGACGGGGTCAAAGGTCTAGGCCAATTCCTAATAACATCGGTCTTCTTAGGATCCACCTTAATACCATCCCCCACACCACATGGCCTAGGAAAGCAACTTCCTTCAACCAAAACTCACACTTTTCATATTTAGCGTACAACTTCTCTTCCCTCAATCTTTGGCAGTACAACCCTCAAGTGACCCTTGTGCTCTTCCTCACCCCGACAATAGATCAAGATGTCATCTATAAACACCACCACAAAAGAATCAAGGTAGGGTTTGAAAACCCTATTCATCAAATCCATAAAGAGAGCCGGAGCATTAGTCAACCCGAAAGACATCACCACAAACTCATAGTGCCCATACCTAGTACGAAAGGTCGTCTTGAAAATATCACACTCCCTCACCTTCACTTGATGATACCCTGACCGAAGATCAATCTTAGAGAAGTAACTAGCCCCATGCAATTGGTCAAATAAATCGTCAATCCTTGGAAGAGGATACCTATTCTTGACGGTGACCCTATTAAGTTGTCGATAATCAATACACATTCTAAGAGACCCATTTTCTTCTTCACAAACAAAATCAGAGCACCCCAGGGAGAGTGACTAGGTCTAATAAACCCCTTCTCTAACAAATCTTTTAATTGCTCTTTCAACTCTTTCAACTCCGCTGGGGCCATACGATAAGGGGGGATAGAAATAGGTTGAGTATCGGGAAGGAGGTCTATACCAAGATTTATCTCCCTTTCGGGAGGGACACCGGGAAGGTCTTCTGGGAAGACATCTAGAAACTCATTAACAACCGGAATAGACTCAATAGGAGGGACTTTAGACTCCACATCATTGACTCTCACAATATGGTACAAGCACCCTTTGGAAATCAACTTATGGGCTTTAATGCAAGAAATGAATTTCCCCTTACCACAACATCCCGGCTCTCCCACTCAAGGACGGGTTCATTAGGAAATCGGAACTTGACTTTACGAGTCTTACAATCAATAGAAGCATAATATGCATGCAACCAATCCATCCCAAGAATAACATCAAAATCCACCATGTTCAACTCAACAAGATCGCAAGGCAACAACTTATTCAATATGCAAATCGGACAATTTCTATACACTTTTCTAGCAACAATAGAGACACCAATGGGAGTAGATACTTCATATGACTCATGCAACAATTCCGACTCGACATGAAATTTTCTAGCAACTAAGGGGGTAACAAAGGAAAGGGTGGCACCCGGATCAATCAAAGTATAAACATCAAGATCAAAGATTTGCAACATACCGGTCACCACATCCGGGGTCTCATTAACACCTTGTCTACCATGCAAAGCATAAAATCGATTGTCCCTTGGGGCACCACTTTGAGAAGCACCTCTACCCAAAGGAGTAGTGTTAGCACTTCGGACCTTGTTGCGGATCTTGGGACACTCAAACCTCTTATGACCCACTTCTCCACATTCAAAGAAAGCACCCGAACCCTTCATGCAAGGACCACCATGCTTCCTCCCACACTTAGGGCATACATCCATAGAACCCACTTCACCTCCCCCTTGAGGTCTAGGAACATTGATAGCAAATCCCCGGTTGACATGAGGGTTTCCTCGGCCTTGATGAAATCTAGCACCCTTAGGGAACCTATTCTCCAATCGGGCCCTCTTGGCCTCGTGCCCCCTTTTCTTCCTCAATTTCTCCTCCTCCATTTGCTCGGCATAAGTCATCAACCGAGACAAATCCATATCTCCAATGAGCATAGCGGACCGACACTCCTCACTAACCAAGTCGGATACACCCATCACAAATTTGTTCATCCTCGACCTAGAGTCGGCCACCAAGTGAGGTGCATACTTGGAGAGTTGGACAAATTTGAGGGCATACTCCCTCACACTCATAGCTCCTTGCTTCAAGTTCATGAACTCCACCAACTTTGCCTCCCTAAGCTCAAGAGGGAAGAACCTATTAAGGAAAGCAAGTTTAAACTCCTCCCACAACACCACATAGCCATTACCTTTCTCACCCTTCCATTGATCAAACCAAATTTGAGCAACCCCCTTGAGTTGGTAGGCCGCCAATTCCGCCTTCTCACAAGCACCAACATCCATAATGGTCAAGATTTTGCATACCTCATCGATGAACTCTTGCGGGTCCTCATCCACCTTTGAACCATGGAAGACCGGAGGGTTCATCCTCATGAAATCTCTCACCCTTTCCCCCGGGGTGGTAGTTCGAGGAGCTTGGGCTCCTTGTTGCACTTGGTTAGCTACCACTTGTGCAAGCATGGTGAGTGCATCACGGAGCTCACCATTGGTGGGTGGCTCTTCCGGTGATCGGGCCCGTCTTCCCCTCATGTTTGGCATGATGATCTAGCAATCCAAAGAACAAGCGTTAGGGAGGAATCACCTTATCGCACTCTAAGCACGACATAGAACATGAAGAAGGGAAACCTTCCTAAACGTTTTGTAGCCTCCCATTCATAGTCGTGGCGCGCTTCACAACCATGATAGGACTCTACTCAACGCGGTGTGTTGGACTCCGAGGATTTAACAACCTAGTGCTCTAATACCAAGCTTGTACGACCCAAGCCTAGGGCCTAGACGTGACATGGCGAATGAGAACCCGAAGGAACCCCAAACAAGCCTCTCAAACTTGTCATCACACTTCATCGGTCGCGGAAGTACATTCAACATTAATTAACGGGAAATAGGGACTAAGGGCAAACCATTTCAAAATGACATAATAGAACAAGAGTCAAGCTCATTTACAAAATACTTTCCAACGCACACCTCTACATACATAGATAGGACGGGGCCATGACATACTACCGGCTCCCCTCATAGTCAAAATACAATTGCAAGCTAAAGTCTCAAAACATAGGAGTAGGAAACATAACATAGCCCTCGAATCATTGAGGACTCACCAACAACTCGGATAAGCACCGTACTAGCCACGTGAATGGAGAGAAGGATCAAGAGTAGCTCCGGTCCCTACATGGTGACATCATGTAGGCAAAATATGCGTTAGTACTTGGAATGTACTAAGTATGCGGGGTGCAACACAACAATAGACAAGGACACAATCGAAATACAAGAAATAGTTTCATAGGCATTATGAATAACAATATGAGGATGCATGATCAAAGTGAAGTCAAAACATGTTTAAGTAAATCTATACTAATAGTAGATATCATATGTGTATGCATGATCCAACCAATCTATAACCC
Organism: Solanum verrucosum; assembly: GCF_900185275.1. Lineage (NCBI taxonomy): Eukaryota > Viridiplantae > Streptophyta > Magnoliopsida > Solanales > Solanaceae > Solanum > Solanum verrucosum. The sequence continues at coordinate 3,118,580 of NW_026019936.1, read as the reverse complement.
CAACTTAGGATGGGGGATGCCGTTCACACCCGGACACCCTGGTGGCAAGGTATAAACCCCTCACATGGTTGATGTTGGTCACACCCCAAGCATCCTAGGTGGTGAGATATAAACCTCTCACATGGTTGATGTTGGTCACACCCCAAGCATCCTAGGTGGTGAGATATAAACCTCTCACATGGTTGATGTTGGTCACACCCCAAGCATCCTAGGTGGTGAGATATAAACCTCTCACATGGTTGTCCGGTTCTTTTCCCCCGGACCGGGCATGGTCATGCAACACTTTATATAGGAAATTCCCATTAGGCTCTAATGCAATCTCATGTATGGAATGAAAATATACACAAGCTTAGTTTGTCATCAACACATCTCTGGATTTCCATACATCTCATAACTCAAGCTTTAAAGCATCGATTCATCAATTCTCCATAGTTGGACATTTTGTCAAACACCTTGAAGGCATGCAATGGAATCAAAGAGCATGGAAAATAGGGTAGTAATTATGCAGCCAAACCAGTGAACAACCTACAACAACACCTTTTTAACACCCACAATACCACATGAAAATCTCCACATCCATTCCAAATTTAGGTTCAAGTTCTAGAGTCACAACATGCTCAAAACAATCACTTTTCATGTTTAAAATTCAATGTGCAGGAAATTATTACAAAGAACAAGACTAATTTATGAATCTTAACTTAAACCATGAATTAGTGAGTAGAATAGAGTCTAGGCACTATGGGTGGAAGGACCCATGAGTTCAACGCCACATACCTTGAGTTTTTATGAAGGTCTTGAGAGTGTCTTCAATGAAAGCTTGGAACTTGGAGCAAGAGTCTCTTCAATCTTGAGGAAGGTTTTGGATTAGGGTTCTTGAGAGAACTTGAGAGAAAATGTGTCTAAGTATGGGAGAGGTGTTTTGGGAAATGTTTTAGAGATGGAAATTGAACTAATGGTATATAGGAAATAACATATGCCCTTTGGAAAAATGGTCCAATACTTAGAAAAAAAAATGAGGCGGGTGAACAGTAAAAACGCTCACTGGAAATTGTTTTTCCTGCCGGACAGATTTTACGAAAATGGGCATAACTTCTTCGTCCGAACTCCGAATGAGGTGAAACGAAGTGCGTTAGGTAGCTAACTCAAAGGGCTTTCCATGGATATGTTATTGGCCACCCAATACTTTGTGTGCTAGGAGATATGACCCTCCAAAGTAGACCCTCGAAAAAGGCTTCACTTGGAAATTTCGGATTTTGGTACGGTTGCTCTAAAATTTGGGTTAGACCCATTTTCCACTCAATTTGACCCCCTAAACAAGAATATGAAGTCGGATTTTCGAAAAATGAAACAGATTTTTTTTTTATATACAGCTAAACAAGTTTCCGGTAACTTCCGAAGCACATTTTTAAGAACTTTTTGGGTCATTTCAGATAAGATGAACTTTTAATGAGATAATTTTCTCTCGAACAACTACCTCATTTCAATTGAGTTCTCTTAAACCACAATTCTCTAAACATGAAAACACTCCCATAACCTCACTACATCCACTCTCTCAAGCTATAAACATAGAATGAGTCTTGGGATTCACTCTGCCGATCTGAACCCTTCATGACCCAATGACTATGAGTGCCAACTTATCACCTTGGTTCTACAATTATTTTTCAAGCAAGCATAAAACGCTCAATAATACTAAAATAATATAAAGCAGAGCAATTCAACGACAACAATAAATCAGACCCAATTCAAATTATCACTACAAATTCAGCAATTAATCACATTGTCAAACCCCTAAGAATGGGGTTTCAGCTAATCATCATAAAAGAAGAAAATTGAGTACCTAATACATGATCCATAGCTGGGCATTGATTTCCCAAGTCATAAAATGAATAAAACTTCTTTCTATTACAACACCCACTTCAAATCTCTAACGAAAATTCTTCAAATCAACATGAATAGTGTTTTTGTTCTATCTATTTCGTTCCAAAAAATTACTGGATACTTTCTCTCTCTGCCAAAAATAAATATACTTGTCTGAGATTTAACTTTTTGGGGTTGGTCGGCGAGGAAAGTCGGGTTTCGCCGACCAGCTGTCGATTTGCCGATCGCCCTTGTCCATCGCCTTCTTGCCTCATATTTTCATCCAACGTGCACTTTAACTTTAGGCGGTCTATATTGGGATCGTCGATCACGTCCGCGATGCACTCTTTGTTCATTTGGATTACCAATTCGCTTGTATCTTTATTGTTCATTCAGTGCTTTCGGCGGTGCAAGCTCTCTTGGCCGATCAATTCGGCGACTCGCCGATACGTAACATTATTCGCCAAAATTTCTCTCATTTCAGACATGGTGTACTGTAAAATTAGGCAGGCTAGGATCCACTCGACGAATCACCGAGTGGTTTTGGCGATCATCAGGATCGCTTATCTCTATCTCTTTGGCTTATTGGTTCCATTATGCTTATTTTTGTCATTGCTTTTCTCCTTAGCCTATAATGCTGAAAATCAAGGTCTTACCATCACTTTATAGCATAGATTAGGCAGTTGAGGACACTAAAAACTATCAGACTAAGATCGAAACGAGTCTAAATTTTGGACTCATCAACACCCCCAACTTAAACTTTTTCTTATCCTCAAGAAAAACTTAAGATCAACAGTTCAAAAAGGATGTCCCTAACAGTGCTACAAAAGAAACAACTAGAATGAGCACATCCAAGTTCAAACTACTCATACAATGATCAGTTGTGCACTCAAATATTCAAATTGTGACTCACCATTATCAAAGTTGCTCAAGTTCACAATACTTGCTTCAAATGCAAATTCAAGCTCAACAAAGATACTCAAATGCCCTCACAACAAAGATGATTCCATAATCACACAAATTTCTCAACAGTTTAAGGTTCTGGAATCACATACAACTCTCACACTCACAAAGATGAACACATGCATGTTCACCCATAGGTTTGGCCTTATTTTCCAATCGACATTCGTTTCAGCTCACTCAAGATCAAAAAGGACATTTCAAGGCTTATAACGGGGCTAAGTATAATGATATGGTCATTTAGGCTTAGTGGATTATACCTTCATGAAGTATGGTCTAAACATCACTTTCCTCCTTTTCTTTAACATTTAAAACATGCTTGTAATCCACCCCATTATTCAATTTCATATGAACTACGGATACCCCATTTCTTTTGCAATTTACACTATTTTATTACACAACTTTTTTAGACTTTTTCTTTTCTTTCTTCTTTTTCATTTCCTTTTCTCTTTTCTCGCTTTTGTTTTTTCTTACATGGAGGGTTCCATCTTTTTCAAAACCATCACTAAAGAGGGATATCTCACATTTCTTGACTTTCCTTTTCTTTTCACTGCACTACCAACTTAGGCTTTTGGCCTAAGTTGGTTATTCAAACAAACCATACTTCATGAAATTTATAGGTGAATGGACAAAGAGAAGTCATAATTGCTCAAGTTTCGTCCAAGAAAAGGAGTAAGGTTCTAGAGGGGCAAGCAAATATTACACATCTCACAAGGTTGGCTACAAAAGAGGTATATTGTCAAATTATTTCACTCTTCAAAATTGTTGCCTAAGATCATTTCATGTGCTTGCATTACTCAATCAACCGAACCAACGGGGAAAATTCTAGGTGTCATCACACACAATGTTCCAAGTAATCTCATCGCACAAGGCATTGGTACCAATATCAAACAAAACTCCACACTTTCTAGCTAGTGTACAATGTTCATCATAACAGACTCATTTGACAAGCAGCTAGTCACAACGAGATAGTAAATGTTCACATATTGTCTATGTAACTTCATTTTCCTCATTGTATCCACACATTCATTTCGCTCAATTCAGAGCGTTATTGAAGTCCTCAGTATTCACCACGCCCGACACTTGAAAATTTTGACAGAACAACAGACTCCTACCACCCCCACCCAAAGCATCCAACATTGTCCTCAATGTTTGAAAAGAACAAACACTACACAAGATAAACTAAAAATGACAAATAAATAAAATAAAGTACTGGACTCAAACAAACAGAGTAGGGTGAAAAGAAATCTTCACTAGGTGGCCGTTTGGCAAATAATTGCAGTTATCGGTGAACCAATCGTCGAACCGCCAAGTTGCATGAAGGTCGCCAAAATATCCAGCATGTAACTACTCCATTTGGGATAGGAAGACGGAGGGTTCGCCCAGTCATTTCGGTGCATCGCCGAGTGGTGTATGTATTTCGCAAAATATTCCAGTATCTCAGCCCACTGTTGACACCAAAAAGGTGAGCAAATTCGTGTATGTCGAACCCACTCGGTGGATCGCAAAAGGAGCCTTTGCATCACAGAATCACCCACAGTTGCACATTCAACACAAATTATTCAAAGCAACTAACACTTGGGTTACCTCCCAAGAAGTGCCTTATTTGACATCATGGCACGACGTGAAAATGCTTTCAAGCATATTCCAAGTACACCACCTCAATCACTGAAATTTCATGGCATTCTCCAAAATACAACTTCAAGCGTTCCCCATTCACCTTTAAGGAATGACTCTATTTACCTTCAACTTCAATGGCTCCATTTGTGAACACTCATGTAACTCTAAATGGGCCTGACCACGTTGATTTGAGCTTTCCTGGAAAGAGTCTCAGTCGAGAGTTGTATATCAACACCCAATCTCCAACTCGAAACTCCCTCCTAAGGATCTTAGAATCATGCCACTTCTTTATCTTCTCCTTCTAGAGGGATGAACTCTCATATAGCCTAAACCTAAATTCATCCAATTCATTTCGATTATCTACTCTTCCTTTTGAAGACTTCACCCAATCCATATTTAAAACCTTTAATGCCTATAATGCTTTGTGTTCCGGTTCAACTGGTAAGTGACAAGATTTCCCAAAAACTAGTTGATAGGGGGACATTCCAATTGGTTTCTTGTAGGCAGTGTGATATGCCTAAAGTGCATAATCTTGATTTTGAGACCAATCAGTCCTATTTGCATTCATGGTCTTAGCAGAGATACTCTTAATCTCTCGATTCGAAACCTTCACTTGGCCACTCGTTTTAGGATGATATCATGTTGCTACTTTATGTCGAACCCCGTATTTGCTCAATGCAGATGCAAATAGCCTGTGGCAAAAATATGAACCACCATCACTAATAATAGCTCGAGGGGTGCCAAACCTAACAAAGATGCATCACTTTAAGAACTGAACAACACTTTTTCCTTTATTTTTGGGTAGTGGCACAACTTCCACCCATTTAGAAACATAATCTACCTCAAAAAAAAATTACTTATTACCAAACGAGCTTACAAATGGACCCTTGAAATATATTCCCCAAACATCAAATAACTCAACCTCAAGTATAGGCTTAAGAGGCAGCTCATGCCTTCTGGACACCTAACCTTGTTTTTGGTATTGTATGCATTTCTTGACAAATTCATGAGCATATTTGTAGAGGGATAGCCAGTAGTAACCACTTTGTAGAATTTTAATGGATGTACGCACACCGCTATGATGACCACCAACCATTGAAGCATGACAACCATAGAGAATTTCATTGAATTCTTCTTCAGGTACACATCACCTAATAATTTGGTTTGCACATTCTCTGAATAAATATGGCTCATCCCAAAAGTGTTTCTTGACATCGAACAAGAACCTCTTTTGTTAGTAGAAGTTCAGATCTTCCGGCATCAATCCACACACTACATGGTTAGTAAAATCAACATACCAATGAGTTTGCGTGAAAGTGACTGTGAATACCTGTTCATGGGGAAATGAGTCATTGATGTCTACCTCTAGCTTTTCATTCTCCTTGCCTTCTAACCTAGATAGATGGTAAGCCACCTGATTTTCACAACCTCTTCTATCTTTGACTTCAAAGTCAAATTCATGCAACAATAGCACCCACCTTATCAATCTTGGCTTGGCATCTTTTTTTGCCATTAAATAACGCTGAGCTGTGTGATCAGTGTGAACAAACACTTTGGTGCCTAACGAGTATGCCTAAAAATTTTCAAATGCATATACCACCACAAGTAATTCTTTCCCAGTAACCGTGTAGTTACGCTGAACATCATTCAGGGTTTTGCTTGCGTAGTAAATGGGATTGAATAGCTTGTTATGTTTTTTCCCAACACGACACCTAATGTCGTACCACTTGCATCACACATTACTTCGAAGGGTGCCGACAAATCAGGACTAATGATAACCAAGGTAGATATTAATTTATCTTTCAAGCACTTAAAGGCTACTATACATGCATTATCAAAGTTGAATTTCACCTTCTTTTCGAAAAGTTTGCACAAAGGGCGTGCAAATTTTGAAAGGTCTTTGACGAACCTCCGGTAAAAACCAGCATGCCCAAGAAACTAGGAATACCTTTTACTGAAATTGGTGGTGGGAGCTTCTCAATAACCTCGATCTTTGCCTTATCAACTTCCATCCCTTTTTGTGACACTTTCTGACCAAGAACTATACCTTCCTGAACCATGAAGTAACATTTCTCCCAATTTAACACCAAATTTGTTTCCACACATCTTTGAAGGACCTGCCCCAAGTGTGCTAAGCATGCTTCAACAGTATCACCTACAACCGAGAAGTCATCCAAAAATACATCCATTGAATTTTCTACCATATCAGTGAAAATTGACACCATGCCACGTTGTTGGTCCATTCCACATCCTGAATGGCATCCTTTTGAAAGCAAAAGTTCCAAATGGACACGTGAAAGTGGTTTGCTCTTGGTCCTCCGGAGCAATAGAGATTTGACTATATCTGGAATACTCATCCAAAAAGCAATACCATCCTCTCTCTGAAATTCAATCAAGCATTTGATCCATAAAAGGCATGGGAAAGTGTTTTTTTGTCCAAGAATTTATGTTCCGATAGTCCATGCATACTCTTCATCCGGTTACCGGTCTCATAGAAACAAGCTCCCCATTTTCATTTGGGACTACCGTGATGCCACCTATTTTTGGTACACATTGTACTGGACTCACCAACTAGCAATCCGCAATAGGGTAAATTACACCTGCATCCAACCACTTTATTATCTCCTTTTTAACCACCTCTTGCATTGGTGGGTTCAATCTTCTTTGGTGTTCGACAATCGGTTTACACTCACTATCAAGTTGAATTTTGTGAGTGCATATGCTGGATTGAATGCCCACAATGTGAACGATAGTCCATCCAATATCTTTGATGTATCTTCTCAACGCTTCAAGAAGCAACCTTAATTGCCATTCAAGTAAGTCAGCTGCAATGATTATGGGTACGGTGTTATTTTCCCCTAAGAATGCATATTGAAGATGAGAGGGGAACACTTTCAATTCAAGATTTGGTGGTTCCTCCGCTGACGGCTTGGCAGCAGGATTTTCTCAATTTTTTAGGTCAATATCCAGCTTTAATGGGTTTCTTGATCATTCCCCTAATCCCTTAAGGGCAACTACCACCTCATCGTAACCTTGAACTTCAGTATCATCATAGTTTGCAAGCACAACCACAAGAGGCTCACTCATACACATCAAATGGCTCATACTAGCCATTTCTTCATCATTTACATTCATTATCGGTACTAGATGAATATCGCTTTGGTACTTCATTGACATAGATAAATTAAAGGTGAATTCATCTTCGTTCACCCAGAAGATCAATTCTCCGCATTCAACATCCACTAGTGCGCTCCCGATTTCTAAAAATGGTCTTCCCAAAATAATTGGAATTTCAGCATCAATCTAGCAATCAAGGATGACAAAATCAGTCGAAATGATGAATTAGTCAACCTTTACCAAAATATCATAGAGTATCCCCACGGGATGCTTAATCGACTGGTCTGCTATCAGAAGCCTCATTGTTGTGGATTTCGGTTCATCTAGCCTAAATTTTTTATAGATTGCATTTGGCATTAGATTTATACTTGCCCCCAAATCACATAGAGCTTTGGAAAATTGGAGCATACTAATAGTGCATGGGAAGGTGAATGCTCCCAGATCTTCTTTCTTTGTAATCATCTCATTAGTCATAATTGCACTACAACTATGAGAGATTTCAATTGTCTCGAAGTCCAAGATTATTTTCTTTATGATTAACTCCTTCATGAACTTGGCATAACCTAGCATCTGCAACAATGCTTCCACTAATGGAAGATTTATAAAGAGTGTCTTGAACACGGATAAGAACTTCTTGAAGTTCTCATTCTCATTTTTCTTCTTGAGATGTTGGGGAAATGAGGGGTTATTTTGGGAAGAGGTTTCACAAATTTTGGGATTGAAGTGCTCTTTCCTTTATCTTTTTGTAACTTCTTGGTAAGGCTTTGTTGGATGGGAATCTCTTCTTCATCAATATATTTTTCTTCTTCATGAGCTTGTTCTTCATTATTACCCTTCTTATCAACTACCACTACCTTTTCACTTCGGGTAACCACAACAAGATTTATGTCGCCATCTTTCATCAAAGTTGTTATGTAAATAGGTTGCCCTTCCCCAATAGTTTGGGTTCAGATTAACGTTTCAAGGACACTTCATCCAATTCTAAGTGTCAATGATCGCTAGTCAGTATAATAACCCAACTAAATGAGTTGGGGTCGAATCCCATAGGGAGTGGTACGTGTTTCAGATTCAAGACTAAAGTGTAAACATGCTCAAGTCAATCATAGGAATAGACATTATCGAATAAAAAGTTAATTCAAATTAGGGGTGACACAAATGTCAAATAATAGGGGGGTTTTGATTGAAATTATCAACTACAGCAGCAACAAATAATATGAATTAACAAACATTGAGATGGGTTCTTGGGATATGACTCGATTATAGGCTAATGTAGACAAATGGGTAATTGCAACTATTAGAAAATAGTTGTAAATCAGTGAATAGGCTAGACTATAGAGGTGGTAAACTTTCTCTCGAACAATTTACCTCGAATCAAGTTTGTTTCTCTCGAACACCCACAAGAAAGCAAAATAAGAACAACCTACGCCTTAGTCCATTCACTCTCTCGAACTAACTGTGTGGAAAAGGGTTTAGGATTCCTTCTCTTGAGTTGAACCCATGACAACCCAATACCCACAGACCATCAATCAATAATCTTGGTTTTAAAACCTCTCTCTCGAGCAAGCCACAAACACGAAGCTAGTACTGCATTTGCAACTACAATCCTCTAATTTTAACAACAATTAATGATTGAAATCACTTTTAAACAACATTTAAACTAACAATTAGCAATACCCATAAGCTAAATCAACCTATAATCACATAATCAAACCCGTAGTACTGGGGTTTTAGCTAGACATCATAAAAAGATAAAAATTGTTGCCAAATTGTGTTTTCATCAACTGGGTAAGATTAATTTCGTCTTTACAAAGGTCCAAATTGAAGAATCTCAAAGACCCACTTTCAATTTCTCAAAAATGGAAAACTTCAATTCTTCAAAGCTAATGAACACTTGTCTCAATACTCAAAGTTCAAAAATTGATTCAAAGATTAATTCAAAGGTATGATTTCATAATAAACTGAATGTTTAAAAACGTATTTATAGTCGCCAAAAATATGATGCGAAGGGTCATTCGACGTACTAAGTCGGGCTCGGTGATCCGCTCTTTGGTCAGTTCCATCGCCTTTTTGCTTTGGCCTTCAACATCCTCAAGTTCTGTAACTTTGGGCGATCCAACATTGTATCGCGGAACCACTCAGAGACACGCCGACTGCTCCTTTCTCTAGACAAATTGTTTTTCTCCTCAGGGCTTGACACACTGGAACTTTAGGAAATCATGAGGTCGTTCGACGAGTCACCAAAGGGACTCAGCGATCAACAGACCTTCATTTCTTTGTTCTTTCATCTCGCTTCGTTCCTTTTTGCAAATTAGTGTCCATGCTTTGTTCCTCAATTCAAATACCTGGAAATGAAGGATTTTACATCAGTTATTGGCACAAATAAGCATTTGAGGACACTAAATCTATCCAAATAAAGCCATCAATGAGTCCAAATAGTGGACTCATCAACACCCCCAACTTAAACCTTTGCTTGTCCTCACGTAAAACTCAAGTTTAGCAGTTCAAAAAGGATCTCTCAAACAGTGCTATACAAGACTCAATCATGAATGCACACCAAAAAGAACTTACTCATGCAAGGATCAATTATGCACTCAAAGATTCAAATTGTGACTCACCATTATCAAAGATTCTCACGTTCACAATACTCGCTCAAATGCAAGTTCAAGCTCAACAAAGGTACTCAAATTCCCTCACACAAAGATGATTCCTCAATCACATACAATGGTTCAATAATTTATAGTTTCGAAATAAAAAATGACTCTCACACTAACAAAGATGAACACATGCATTACTTCACCCATAGGTTTGCCCTTATTTTCCAATCAACACTTGTTTAAGCTCACTCAAGATCAGAAAGGTCTTTTCAAGGCTTGTAACGGGGCTGAGTGTAAATGTATGATCATTTAGGCTCAGTGGCTGCTATTCTCACGAAATGCGGTATGAACAACATTTTCTTTCCTTTTCTTCATCATTTTCATTCATGCTAAAAAGTCACCCCATTATTCACTTTCCATGGAATATCGGACACCCCGCTTCTTTTGCACTTTCATAACTTTTTCTCAAACTTTTTCATTCTTTTTCTTTTTCATTTTTTTCTTTTATTTTTCTTTTGTTTTTCTTTGGAGGGGTTCCATCTTTCTCAAAACCATGGGTCAAAAGGGGACTTCTTTGCACTTATTGATTTACCTTCTCTTTTCACCACACCCTCAACTTATGCTTTTGGCCTAAGTTAGCTATTCAAACAAACCACATTCCATGAGGATTATGGTAGAAGGAATAAATAAAGGTCACAATTTCATCAAGCTTCTTCCAAGGAAAAGCTAAGGCTCAAAAGGTGTTCAAGCGAACTTCACACACTCACAAGGTAGGCCACAAAAGAGGTATAATGTCAAATTGTTTCACTCTTTAAAATTGTTGCCAAAGATCATTTCAAGAGCTTGCATCACTTAGTCAACGGGACCAACGGGGAAAATTTTAGGTGTCATCCTACATAGTTCGCGGTAGGCTCATCACACAAGGCATTGTCACCAATGTCAAACAAGATTCCACACTTTCGCTAGTGTGGAACGTTCATCACAAGAGACTCAATTTGATAATCGACTAGTCACAACGAGATGAAAAAAGTTCACATATTGTCTATGCAACTTAATTTGGCCTCATCGAAGCCGCACATTCATTTTTGTTTGATTCAGAACACTATTCAAGTCATCGGTATTGATCAAGACCGATACTCAAATTTGCAAAAGAACGGCCGCATTGAAACACAATCAAGAGGTGGCACAATGTTTTTTCAAAAGGGTCAAAAAGCATTTACAATTAAAGCAAGGATCCCCAAGCTCAAATATCCAAAAATATAGTGCCAAAACACACAAAACCCAATATATACATACAATGTCATCAAAACAAGTGGTAGGAATGGAAGTACCTCACCCCACCATAAAACAAAACCAATTTGTCCTCAAATGCAATAAAAACATCCAAAGTCAATAAAAAGAGATAGAGAGGGAAGTAAAGAAAAATCATGTCTACACAGTCTCCCCATCTGTCGAGGCATCAGTGCTCGTTGTAACACCTTGATCATGGACATCAGTTCCCGGAGTCACCTCAAAAGTACCGGCTCCACTGGACCCACCCATGGTGGTGTCTCTCACAGAAATCTGGCACGCAGTCTCAAACATTGCATCATCAAGGTCAGCCAGATCATCATACACATCAGCATCTCGCAAATCTATCTGCTCCTCGTTGGTCTCTGACTTAGACTCATCAAGTGTTATATCATCCCGCTGTATATCTCTGGTACTGGCTAGAGGAATCTCAGAAGTCGCTGGGGCCTCTACATCATCCGTTGCCTCCAATAGTGAAGTGAAATCTATGGACTTCAAGTACTCCACGTCCTTCCTCAGATCTGCAACCTCGGGTTTCAAAGTCATCCCCTCAAAAGACTCCCCCTGTCTTCTCTTACAAGCCACGACTCTCATAGTCAAATCCTCAACAGTAGTCTGGAGGGGGTCAGTGCAACAAGGATGGCACTCTTAATCATCCATGGGACTGCATCCTCTAGTCAGGTAGCCCTCACATCAGCCGAATAGGCCAGGTGCCAAATCTTCAGGATCATAGCCTGAGAAATCCTGGCGGGCTGGGCTTCAGTAAAAGTACTAGGAGCCTCTGAGAATAAAGTGGGAGTAGATGTACCAAAAGGCCCGGATGCCGAAGTACGCAAGGATGCCTCTGCAGGAATCGTCTCTATGTCAATCTACAGGGGTGTGTCCACCAGAGCTGCTCTCCTCCTGTATCCCTCCTTCCGAGTGTACTCGGCCTCCATACGCTGGATATCAATGGAGGATGTAGGGGTGACCTCCAAATCTCTCGTCTCGTTACGAGGAACACCAGCACGCCGACACAACTCTGTAATCAACACTGGGAATGGTAGGGAGGTCTGGCTGTACTTGGCCCTTATGGCCATCTCCTGCTCATTAATGATCCCCATGTCAATGCTCTTCCTGGAGATTATCATCCCAAGGCAGGACGTCTTAGGGTGGCGGAAGATGGACTCATTTTGGGACAGCATGATGGTGCTGGTGATAATGCCAAACTAGAAATGAGCAGTAATACTCAAGTCCTTCTTCTCTATAGGGGCCCCTGCCTCGATCCACCTCAGGGTGGTATCAGAAATCAACGGTACAAGCCAGCCCTTCAAATCATCCAGGGTGAGTAATAGGCAAGCCCACATATGCCAGTGTAGCACCTAGAGCTCTTCCAAGTACCGTATTAATGTGGTCGATACTGTACCCGACTTCCTTCCCCTGGACCATCACCGATTTCACCGGTCTAAAACTGTTGGCCTTCTTCTTCCCCTTTGGCACTAGATCTCTGTATGTTGTATAAAATTCCCGGACCCATGTAAGAATGTAGGGGCCTCGGGGTCCGGTGAACTGCTCAAACCCGTGGAAGTGGAGAGTGTCCCTCACTATGAATTATCTATCCACTAAAACCTCCATGTATAGTAGTTTCTCCTCAAGGATCGTCTGCAACCCGCAACCTATCGGCTTTCAATCTGTTAAGTAGCCGGGGAGGAGGAACCACTGGTGGCACTGAAGCCAAAGGAGGTGCCAAAGCTGGCACTGTACTTGTTGGACAGGAGGTTGATGGGGTTCTCGAGGAGTCAGGGCAAAACCTAGCACGGATCTCTGCTCGCCTAGACTGTAAGGGATGGTCATCCTCCGGCTCTAATACTACATTTTAGGAGTTATGGGCATCTCCCTCGCTGCCGGAGTTGTGCCCCGAAACCTCAGATGCTGGCCTCTTGCATTTGCCTTGCCTCCCTTAAGAAGCTCTGTCCTTCCATTCTTGGAAGGATTGGCTCCCCCGTCATCTATCACGATGCCCCGTGCTCTCTTATGGGGCGGCATGTCTAGGTTGGTTCTAGCCATATCTGCAAAAAAAAACATCAAAAAGAGTTAGAATTAGTTCAAGAACAGATGTAGAAAAATAGTTGCAGACAAACTTGCCGAAACGATCGGTGAGTCGCGGAAACACTTTGGCGAGTCAGATCAGGTTCGCTAAAAGGATTGGCTCAAAATTTCCTAGAAAAATTGGCATATCGGTGATGGGATGGGCGTTTCGGTGAATCGCCAACAGCATTCGGCGACCAATGAATAGCCCGCCAAAAGTTACAGTGCATTTTAGGGGTTAGGGGAGTAGAAAGGGTGATCAAGAAAAACTTTTGGTGAGTCCCCGAGTTCACTAAGTGAACTCAAGCTTCTTGCCGAAAGTCACATAACCCAAACTCAACTATTTCAAGAAATTAAAGGTGATCTATAGGGACTTGGCGAACCGTCGAGTGGTTCGGCGAGCTCGACCCAGCTCGCCAAACGGCACAACGTGCCTACTTTCAACCCCGACTTTCAAATTCAACCCTACAGCCCCCGAAAACAAAATCAAAACTGGCACCCATTCAATTAGACCTATACCCATTACACCCATGCCCCTGGGATACTCAGACTTCTCCCAAGTTGGCCAAATTTAGCCATTTTAGGGCTTTTGCCCTTAAGAATGACGTCAACCGCTCAATCATTGGGAATAATACGTCATTTAGTAGAAATACGGGTTACTTAGACTTCACCCGACTAGACTCAACATCATTTTAGCACAACCCAACAATTTTAATCAATTTTTAGGCATAAAAAATTTGGGAAATCTACAATATTGGCATTTTAGGCATGATTATCGAATTAAAACAGGCACACATATACGCAATTATGATTCAGAGAGGCCCAACACACTTTACTAAGAGAAAATCAATTGTAAATGAGTAAAATCACAAAATATGAATTCGGGGTTCGGAAAACCAACCTTAGAAGCCAAATAAATAAGTTGAAAAGTTAGGCGGCGAACAATCCAACTTTGAACATACAATCAACGACTAGAAAGCGATAATAAAGAAAGAATATAAGAAAATATAGTACAAGTGTGAGTTTGGAAAGGTGAAAAGTGAGGGAATGTGAAAGATTTTGAACTTTTGAACTTTTGGCCTTTAAAACCGTCCAGCTCTCGCCCATTCACCGACATAAGCTTTGCGCGCTGATCCACTCGGCGACACGCCGAGTGGGCACTTACCTCGCTAAGTTTTGCAGGACCTCCAGTTAATGTTGGGGTCCAAATGGCAAACAAAATCTTGATAGCCGACCTGGTCGGTGATTCACCAATTTACTCTTGGGCTTATCGAGTTTTACAGACTCCAACCTTATAATTTCTTTAGTCAAACAGCGGTCCAAGTTGGGCTCGCTAACCTCTTTGGCGACTCGCCAACCTCTTTTTGACCGACAACCTGCACTTTTCAAGCACATTCTACACTTCAACCTGTAAAATCAACACGCAATTATTTCTAAAACAAAAATAAAGCGATAAACACGTGGGTTGCCTCCCAAGAACGCCTTAGTTAACATCATGGCATGACGCAAGTCCACACTTAGGTTTCATTCTTGGGGCTTGCCTCATTGTCACAAGGCAACTCTTTTTATTGCTCTGGATAGAGACAAGACAACACTTGGTCCATTTGGGACCCTAGCAGCTGAATGAACATGGAATGAGAGGTTGTCATCTGGTTCAGCATTAAGACATTATGTCGTGCTCTTTGACTTTATAGAGAATGAGTGAGAGTGTCTCCTCAACCTGTCCATTCTCATATTCCTTGGGTTTTCTACGCTTGTGAGGGGGAAGGTACTTGTCCTTCTTTTTGGATAGTACCTCCAATTCCATAACTTTCTTGGCCAAGACATCCAGCTGAGTCAACAATGTGGTCAATTCTTGGTCTTTTTTTGTCTTCTTCTTGATCTTAATCATGCCATCAAGGTGTTGGACTATTGTTTCATAGGGTTGTTGCATCAAACAACCCGAAGAGAGTTGATCAACCACTCTTCTATTTTCTGGACCAAGGCCTCTGTAGAAACGTTCCAGAAGCATTGTATCTAGAACTTCATGAGTTGGGCATTGCTACAAAAGTGCCTTAAATCTTGACCACAACTCAAGGATGTTCTCACCCTCCAATTGCTTGAAAGTTAGAATGTCATATCATCAATCTCAAAAGAGGGTAGTCCATTGGGTCACTGTTTCTATAAGATATCTTCAATTCCTCTGCTCAAGAAGCAACACAAAAACCACAACTAAAAGTAAGTAGATTCACCTATGACTAACAAGAACAAAAATCAACTTAACCAAAGAATCTTAACCAACACCACTCCTCGGCAACGGTGCCATTTTGATTAACGTTTCAAGGACACTTCATCTAATTCTAAGTGTCAACGATCGCTAGTTAGTATAATAACCCAACTAAATGAGTTGGGGTCGAATCCCACAGGGAGTTGTATGTGTTTAAGATTTAAGAGTAAAGTGTAAACATGCTCAAGTCAATCATAGGAATAGACATTATCGAATAAAAATATAATTCAAATTAGGGGTTACACGAATGTCAAATAACTGGGGGTTTTGTTTGCAATTATCAACTACAACAACAACAAATAATATGAATTAACAAATATTGAGACGGGTTCTTAGGATGTGACTCTATTATAGGCTAATGTAGACAAATGGGTAACTGCAACTGTTAGAAAATACCTAGAAATCAGTGAATAGGCTAGACTATAGAGGAGGTAAACTTTCTCTCGAACAATTGACCCCAAATCAAGTTGGTTTCTCTCAAACACCAACAAGCAAGAAAAATAAGAAAAGCCTACGCCTTAGTCCATTCACTCTCTCGAGCTGAATGTATGGAAAAGGGTTTAGGATTCACTCTCTCGAGCTGAACCCATGACAACCCAATACCCATAGACCATCAATCAATAATCTTGGTTTTAAAATCTCTCTCTCGAACAAGCTAAAAATACGAAGGTAGAACTACATTTGAAGCTACAATCCTTTAATTTTAACCACAATTAATGATTGAAATCACTTCTAAATAGTATTTAAACTAATAATTAGCAATATCCATGAGCTAAATAAACCTATAATTACATAATCACACGCCAAGAATTGGGGTTTTAGCTAGACATCATAAAAAGATAAAAATCATTACCAAATTGTGTTTCCATCAACTGGGTAAGATTAATTTCGTCTTTACAAAGGTCCAAATTGAAGAATCTCAAACGCGATCCTCCCCTTGGTCAGTTCCATCTTCTTTTTTCTTTGCCTTTCAGCATCTTCAAGTTCTGTAAATTTGGGCGATCCAACACTGCATCGCAGAATCACTCAGCGACACACTGACTGTTCCTTTCTCTCGCCAAATTGATTTTCTCCTTCAGATATAGGTACACTAGAACTTTAGGCAATCATGAGGTCGTTCGGCGACTAGCCAAAGGGACTCGGCAATCAACATGCCTTCATTTCTTCGTTCTTTCAGCTCGATTCGTTTCTTTTTGCAAATTAGTGTCAATCCTTTGTTCCTCAATCTAAATACCTAGAAATCAAGGATTTTACATCAGTTATTGGCACAAAATAAGCATTTAAGGACACCAAACCTATCCAAATAAGCACTAAATGAGTCTAAATCATGGACTCATGAGGTTCCAATTGTGCTGAAAGTTGACTTTATTGACGTTCAAGTCACTTGATTGAATCAACATGAGAGTTCAGTCTATTGTTTAATTACGAGAAATTGGATTTCATCTCTTTTAGCATGTCATCCGAGCCCTTAACCTTGTCAAGGATGCGAGATAACAAATCATCCACTCGTAGACTACTTGAACTACCCTTTGATTTTGGGCTGTCACCTTATTGTGTATGGTCCTCTCCATGTTCATCTTCTCTTCTCCGATGATCACTTTGTTCATCCCATTCTTGATAGTATCGCCTCCGCTCTTCTTCTTTGTGAGAGTTCCAACCTTGATTCTCATCCTGCTTCAACTAGCTTGGTTGGAAACCCTCTTCAACCTTGTGACAGTTCAAACCTTGATTCTCCCCCGACTTTGAGTAGCACGAGTGATAACCCTCCTCAACTCTAAACACTCCCCTTTCTTCTTTGGGTTTTCCCACATTTTCTAGCACTTGTTTTTGTAGCAGTTCCATTTGGCATAACATCTTGCTGATTTTCTCATCCCTCTCTTTTTCCTTATCAAGTTGTTCTTGCGTCATCCTAAAACAAAAAGATGAAACTTGGTCTTCTTGAGTGTACCATGCATGATTTATTTTTGTTATGTCATCAAGAAGAGATGAAGCCACCTCAAACGATTGCGACATTATTCCTCCTCGAACCAATTGATCGACTACTCCTTTATTTACCGAGTCAAGACTTCTATAGAAGTATTGTAGCAGCACATTGTTTGAAAGTCTGTGAGTCGGGCATTAAAGTAATAGCTTCTTAAACCTCAGCCACGTTTCATGTATTAGTTCACCTTCCAATCTCTTGAGACCTTAAATGTTGTCTCTGAGTATCATCATCCTTAAGAGGGAAAGAATCTCACATTGAATGTCGTGGTAAGCTCATCCGAAGAGGTGATGGAATTTTTTGGTAACTTAGCCAACCATTTGCTAGCTTTATCATTTAAAGATAATGGGAACAACCTGAGATGGACTGGATATTGTGACACGTTCTTGAATGATAACGGACCACAAATATCTACAAAATTCTGCATATGCTTATGTGGGTCTTTGTGTGCCAATCCTCTATAAAGTCCTTTCCATTGGAGAAGATGGAGTGTTGTGCTAGTAACATGGAATATAGCATTCCATTTTGTTGATGGTAGACAAATTACACCAATTCCACCCAATCGGATTGGGTAATTTATACTATTAAGATCGTCAATATTGCCTCGGTGGCCTACTTGGCTACTATTAATTCCTGCCTCACTCATTTCTTCTTCTGTTCAACACAACCAACACAAACACAAAACAAATTAAATCAATTTAACTACAGCCAACAAAATCACAGATAAAACTTCGATAGGAGAATTCTAAAAAACACCACTCCCTAGTAGTGGCGCCATTTTGATTAACGTATCAACTACACCTCATTCGATAATAGGTGTAGACGATCGTTAAGTATAAACCCAACGAATGAGTTGGGGTCGATCCGATAGGGAGAATTTCAATTTCAAATTCAATTATGACGTTATAACAGTGATTTCAAGAGTTGAAGGAATAGAAATTATCAGAAACTTTTAATAAAATTAGAAGGATTGCATCAATGTCAGGAAAGGGGATTTTTAATCAGAAAACAACCACAACAATTAACTAAGAGTAATATAATGAGTGAAAGATACTTGGGGATTGACCAACTAATTGCTAAACTTAAGTCAATGGGTGCAACTTGATCACCAAAAGTACTAACTCTTTGTGAGTAAGATAAATTTTAAATGAGATAATTTTCTCTCGAACAACTACCTCGTTTCAATTCAGTTCTCTCGAACCTCAATGCTCTAAACATGAAAACTAGCCCATAACTTCACTGCATCCACTCTCTCAAGCTAGAAACCCAGAATTAATCTTGGGATTCACTCTGTCGAGCTGAACCCACTATGATCCAATGACTACGAGTGCCAATTTATCATCTTGGTTCTACACTTCTTTCTCAAGCAAGCATAAAATACTAAATCATACTGAAATAAACATACGACAGAGCAATTCAACTACAACAATAAATCAGACCCACTTCGAATTAGCACTCCAATTGATAATAACTAACACCCATTCAACCAAATCTAGCAATTAATCACAATGTCAAACCCCGAAGAATTGGATTTTAGCTAATCATCATAAAATAAGAAAATTCAGTACCTATTACATGCTCCATAGATGGGTATTCATTTCCCAAGTCTTAAAATGAATAAAACTTCTTTCTATTACAACGCCCAATTAAAATCTCTAACGAATATTCTTCCAATCAACAAGAATAGTGTTTTTGTTCTATCTATTTCATTCCAACAAATGTCTGGATGCCTTCTCTCTCTTTAAAAAATAAATTTATACTGGTCTAAGATTTAACTTTTTTTGGGTTCATCGGCGAGGAATGTCGGGCTTCATCGATCGCCCTTTTCCATCGCCTTCTTGCTTCATGTTTTCATCCAACATGAACTGTAACTTTAGGAGGACTATATTAGGATCGTCTATCACGTCTTCTATACGCCCTTTGTTACTTTAGATCACCAATTTTCTTGTATCATTACTGCTCAGTCAGTGCTTTCGGCAGTGCAATGTCTCCTCGCCGATCAACTCGACGACTCGCCGATATGGAACATTGTTCGCCCAAATTTCTCTCATTTCATACATGGTGTACTGTAAAATTAGGCAGGCTAGGAGCGACTTGGCGAATCGCCAAGTGATTTTGGCGATCATCAGGATCAATTTTCGCCATCTCTTCAGCTTGTTGATTCATTTATGTTCGTTGTTGTACTTGCTTTGCTCCTTACCCTGTAATGCGGACAATCAAGGTGTTAACATCAGCTTATAGCATAGATTAGGCATTTGAGGACACTAAAAACTATCAAACTATGCTCCAAATGAGTCCAAATTTCAGACTCATCACTGACAAAAAATACTAAAAATATAAGTGTATGCCATGAGTGAGTGTAAGTTTTTGTATGAAGTCAAACTCTATAGGTGTAAGCTAAAGTTTCCTAATTAGTCTTGCGGATGATTGTTGATTAACTAGATAGGAAAGGATCTTAGGCCATTTTTGTATTAGTCTAATTTAGCCAAAAACAACTACCAAATGAAATCATGAACCTTTGAACCCTATTTTAGCCTTGAAGATGATTTTGTATTCAATGTGTTTATAGTGTATCATTGGTTCTCCGAAGGCACGATGCCACAACTCAAGCCAAAATCCTACGTTGAGAGTGGCCATGACCTAAATGAAAAAGAAATAGCTCAGTAATATTGTATCCTTGGTTATTCTGAAGACACAAAATCACAATGCATGCGTTGAATGGTTCAAGTAAATGGTAGTTACAAAAAATGAAAAACAAAAAGAAAGAGAAGAAGAAAAGAAGTGAGGTGGCTGTTGGGATGTGTTAAAGAAAAAAAGGGTGGAACCATTAAAATAAGAGTTGTGTGCTAATAAGAACTTTGGGTAACAAAGGTAATCTAGTAACTCATAGACAAAAATGTTCCACTCCCTAATTTGAGCCAATGTTACAAGCCAATAAAATTCCTCTAGTGATCCTATTTCAGTTTTTTGTATAGTTAAAGTATATAAAAGAAGGGCAAACATATGGTCTCTATGTTTGCAGTGTTAGAAGTTCTTTTAGAGAGTGAGAGTAGTTGTCAGTCCCAAATATGATGTGTGAGGGACTTCTTGGTTGTGAGGGCACTATGCTTGCATTTTCTAGTTTGTCTATGTTTGCTAATAAGTTGTACTAGTATAAGCATGATCGACTGTGTGTAATGGGATGTATTTCATTGATCCTTGCATGTTAAATATATGATTTTTGATGGAAGTGTTATGGAAATAGTTGTTGCATATCTGTGATATTGTTCCTATGTATTTGAGCATTAGATGTTGTTCTTATTCATCGCTTGAGGACAAGCAATGGTTCTAAGTTGATGAGGGTGTTCATGCTCCATGAATTCATAACATGTTTGACGCCCAAAACAAAGGATTAGTGCAAGAGGTCGAGCTTGTTTATGTGGATATGATGTTATTTTGCTAATGTGTAGGTAAAAACACTTAAAATAAATTGAGGGAAAGAAAGGAGTAAAAGTCAAAGCGACTACACGGAGGGTTGCACGAGTCGTGAGGTGTTGTACAAGCCGTGAAGATGCTCGTGAGAGTGATCTGGAAACAATAAAATCAAAGTGTAACAAGATGAGGTCCTACATGGACCATGATGCACTGTATGATCCATTTAGTGGCTCGTGAAGAAGGTGTAGTGAAGACAGACAACTTTTTGTCTAAGTGTGGGTTCCCGAAGGGGTTTAACGGGACATGAACTTCTTCACGGACCATTACCCTGCTCATGAAGAGTGTCAGCAGCTTATTTCCTAATTCATGTGGGACTCTTTTCTAAGACTACTTTAAAATCCTTAGTGATTTTTTTTTTATAATTATCGAATCTCTGAGATATTCTAAGCGTGGCAAAATGATACTCTCTGTTTTGAACACATTTTTGGTCAAACATTTTGGGATCGACTTTGTGATCTTTATGTGCTGAAAATAAAAATGCTTTTGGTTTTGGTATTATTATAGGTCTACTTCGTTATGCTTTCAATAATCTCTAATGTTTGTTTCATTAAGAACATGAGAGGCTAAATACCACAACTAAGGTTGTGGGAAACATGACTAAAAGACAACGACAAATTCAAATATGAATGACTCTTGACTGTTAGTTGCATATGTTGTTTCTATATTCATAATGAATGTCTTCTAATAAGTGCACACATTAGAACCTTCATGTATTCATCACTTGTTCGAGATAAAAGTGATGCTTGGGAAAATTTAGAAACAAATTCGTTTCTGTTTTTGTTTTTGGGTTGTTAGTATTTTTGAGATACTTACTTTTGTCTTTGCGAATTATTTTGCAAACACTCCTGGAATTCAATTCTTGAAGTGTGGTTTATGCAATTTTCGCTTGTTCTTTGATTCACGATTCTGGATTTTATATATTCTAATTGTAAGTTCATGATTTATATTATTAACCCTGTTATGAATTGTCATCTCACAAGCATGAGTAACTAAATCCACAACTAAGGTTGTGGGAACCATGATTCATTACCAATGTAAAACTAATAATTAAGTAATTACGAAATAATGTTTATGTATGTATTGTTAATATCTTCGTTGTGAATTCTTTTTAACAGCGTGCAACGTTAGAACCTCCCTATTCCTACTTGCCCGACAAGGAAGTAATGAATGAGAAAGGTATTAAACATCGATGATTTAGCATGACAATCAAGTGTCTAATAGCCTGACCAAAATAAGGGAGGGCTAATATGGGGTCAAGGGTAATGGTTAGTAAAGCACACACCCATAGACTGACAAAGTTGCACTGTGAAATTCCCTACTTGAATGACCAATCATTTAAGAGATACCTAATTTACCAACTTTGCATGCTAAACACTAGGAAAAAGTTACTATTATTAGGATTTTTGTGTTAAGAACTTAGGGGGGAACACATGTGCCCTAGTTTCATCTCATATTGATATTATAAACTATAAATCCTACTCACTTGTTACTACAAATCAATCAATCATTACTTTCTTTACAAATCCCCCATTTTTAGATAAGTAATCTGACTAAATGTACAATTAACTATAAATTAACCTAAGCCTAGACCATATTCCTCGTGGGATCGATCCTAACCTTAGTTATGTTCTTTATTTTACAACGACTGCTTATACTTCTTTAGGGAGGTGTAATTTGGGTGTATCAGAACACACCACCCAAACTAACTCCTGAAGCAGCACAATACATATTAAAACCCACACCCTCCCTAGGTAGAGTCAGAACCGGAGCCAAAGTCAACATATTATCGAGTATTTTGAAAGTTTTCCTCACACTCATCGTACAATTGGAAACCCACACTCTTCTGAGTCAATGGAGTTGTAATAGAAGAAAAACCTTGCACAAATCTCCTATAGTAGCCATCCAACCCCACAAAACGTCAAATCTCGGTAGGGGGAGTAGGTCTCGTCCAACCTCTAATCGCCTCAATCTTTGTCGGATCCACTCAAATACCCTTTTTAAACACCACGTTTCCCAAGAATAACACAAAATCAAGGAAAGAGTCACACTTAGAGAATTTTACATAAAACTTCTCATCTCTCAACCTCTGAAGGACTGTCCTCAAATGATAAACATGATCAGCCTTTGTCTTGTAATACACAAAGATGTCATCAATGAACACAATCATGAAGGAATCCAGATACTGTTGAAACACCCCAATAATCAACTCCATGAATGTTGCTGGGACATTAGTCAACCCAAAAGAAATCACCAAAAACCCCTCAAAAGGACTCTTGGAAATCATTCGGAACCCTGAACACACAAATCAGCTATGCTACCCTACTAAATTCGATGTTCTGGACCAAATGGATCCATCGAAAGATGGACTGCATGTATTTTTGATATGGCACCCATTAAGGCCTTAATAAACAAATTGTCACCCTAAAAGCCAAAAAAGGCCTTTGTAACCTCTAAAAATTTAACCAAGGCCCAACCTAGGCATGAAATTACCTCTTGAATCCAACACAATCGTCAAAAATCTCATCTTAGTATCCAAACTCTGAATTTTGACTAAATACAATGCTTAGTTAAATTATCTTAAACATCCAACTCAAGGGCTCAAATATACATAAGGACTCGAAAATTAAAAATGATAAACACTCTGTGACCAAATTTCATATTCCGGAGGTGATGGAACTAACAAAATTCCATTCCGAGACTTGTATCTCTGGATGTTGACTAAAATCACTTATATCAATTAAGAGTCTCCAAAAATCTAAAACTTTCAAAAATCTCAAGTTTCAATTTCGCGACAAAACTAACCTCACAGACTAACAAAATAAGAGTAGGGGCAACTAATGGGAGGGGTAAAATGATAAATTCAAAAAATATCTAAAAATGCCTTTAGGGTCATCACAAATTTAGTGTTATAACTCATTGAGCTATCATCTCACACCCTTCTATTTTTTGTTGTAGAGAACACAAGTGGCGTTGGTGAGGATTTCATTAACTAGTGCTTATGAGTTGATAATTCTTTATGACCCTCACTTGTCCTTGTGGGCAACAAGCTTATTATATTATTACAGGACTTCCTTGGTACTCTTAGAGTCACTCGATCCATATTCATTTTTATTTGTAGAGTTATGGGTATTCTTTGATATTATAGACTTGAATATAGTATTAGTTTTCTTTTACTTTTTGGAGATGAATCTAGTATTCTATGTTTTGAATAGTCTATTAGTGAATAGTGTAGATTGTTAATGAGAATGGTTTTTTGCATTGTTGATTTATGATAGAGGTAATTTTGCGATAGGCCCAAGAACAAGAAAACCTTATCTGATTTTTTATAAATTTTTACTAAGGGTTACTTTGAGTATGTTTCTTTTCTTGTTTTGGGTTTGTCTAGAAAAGGAAGGGGATTAAATATGAAACTTATGTTTGCAAAATACATCTAAAATTAATTAGTACATGTTAAGAACTGTATTGAGGTTATTGAAATCGGTTGGACTAAAAAACGAACCAAAGTGAAGGTGATGGTTCAATATGGATCAGTGTCTGTTATTCTCTTTTTTCCATCTAGAGTCCGGAATTATGTGTGTTTTCCTTTTTAGTATCAATGGTAGTAAGATATTATTGTATCAAATTGTTTTTGAGTTTATTTAAATTTTCTTCTATTTAATGATCTACCGCTCATTTGATTTCTTAATATTATGATTAGTCTTGATCTTCAAACAATTTAATAATAGAATGAGTAGAAGTAACCATAATAGATCTGAAAATCACATTCGGCTATTAATCATGTCATTTGAGACTGATATTTTTTAAACGAGTGGTACAACTTTTAGGGCTGACATTATGAATTATTGGGATATTGAAAAAAATGAATTAGAACGTGCAAGATTTAAAACGGTTTTATAAGAAAATAACTTACGCCCAATCAATATGATGTGCATTGTTATTGTCGCCATGAGACGTGAAATTGAGATTTTAACATGAATCTAGATCATGAAATGTAGGGATTTGAACATTGAAGTTGAAACAACCCCAAAAAAATGCCCGAAAATGTGCTTCGGAAACACCTATAATTGTAATTTCCATATATCTCAAAATCCGTTTCGTTTTTCGAAAATCCGACTTCATATTCTTGTTTAGGGGGTCAAATTGAGTGGGAAATGGGTCTAACCCAAATTTTAGAGCAACCGTATCAAAATCCAAAATTTCCAAGTGAAGCCTTTTTCGAGGGTCTACTTTGGAGGATCATATCTCCTAGCACACAAATTATTTGGTGGCTAATAATATATCCATGGAAAGCCCTTTGAGTTAGCTATCTAACGCACTTCGTTTCACCTTATTCGGAGTTCGGACGAAGAAGTTATGCCCATTTTCGTAAAGTCTGTCCGGCAGAAAATCCAAATTCCAGTAGCTGATTTTACTGTTCATCTACTGTTCACCCGCCTGTTTTTTTTTTCTAAGTGTTGGACCCTTTTTTTCAAAGGACTTATATTAATTCCTAGATACCATAATCCAATTCCCATCCCAAAAAAAAAAACATTTCCCTCTCTACAATCCTCCATTTAAGAAGAAGAAGAAGTGGGAGCTAGGGCTTTGGATTCAAGGCTTTCTTCATCAATTTTCGTGGGAGATCATAGCAAAGGTATGGGGGTCTTGATCCTTGTCTAATTTTCCATACAAGGAGCCAAATCCAAAGTTACTTCAAAATATGAAAAATCTAGGTTTTCACTCAATCTCATGGGTTCTTCCATCAAATGGTTTTAAAAGGTTTCTAATGGCACTTTATGGTTATATTGTTGTTGTATTGACGATTTAAGATGAAAATACTCCATGAACCCATGATTTCTCTCTATTCCTAGTTTATGCCTTTATGAAGTGGTTGCTAGATAATGAATGTATATGAATCAAACTTGTTTAAAGGTCTTTAGATTGTTGAAGTATGTCATTACCCATGCTTATTTTATGGTGTATTGTTGGTGTATTGGTATGTGAGGCTTATGGCCTTAAAGGCATAGTATGAGAAATTGGAGTGTTATCATGACATTATATGAATGAGAATCCAATGAAGATAATGTGATCATGTTATGAATGTAAAGGTGTTGTTGTAGGTTGTTCACTGTTTTGGTTGCATAATTACTACCCTAATTTCCATGCTCTTTGATTTCATTACATGCCTTCAAGGTGTTTGACAAAATGTCCAACTATGGAGAATTGATAAATTGATGTTTTAAAGCTTGAGTTATGAGATGTATGGAACTTCAAAGATGTGTTGATGACAAACTAAGCTTGTGTATATGTTCATTCCATACGTGAGATTGCATTAGAGCCTAATGAGAATTTCCTATATAAAGTGTTGCATGACCATGCCCGGTCCGGGGGAAAAGAACCGGACAACCATGTGAGAGGTTTATATCTCACCACCTAGGATGTTTGGGGTGTGACCAACATCAACCATGTGAGAGGTTTATATCTCACCACCTAGGATGCTTGGAGTGTGACCAACATCAACCATGTGAGGGGTTTATACCTTGCCACCAGGGTGTCCGGGTGTGAACGGCATCCCCCATCCTAAGTTGGGGTTATAGATTGGTTGGATCATGCATACACATATGATATCTACTATTAGTATAGATTTACTTAAACATGTTTTGACTTCACTTTGATCATGCATCCTCATATTGTTATTCATAATGCCTATGAAACTATTTCTTGTATTTCGATTGTGTCCTTGTTTATTGTTGTGTTGCACCCCGCATACTTAGTACATTCCAAGTACTAACGCATATTTTGCCTACATGATGTCACCATGTAGGGACCGGAGCTACTCTTGATCCTTCTCTCCATTCACGTGGCTAGTACGACGCTTATCCGAGTTTGTTGGTGAGTCCTCAATAATTCGAGGGCTATGTTATGTTTCTTACTCCTATGTTTTGAGACTTTAGCTTGCAATTGTATTTTAACTATGAGGGGAGCCGGTAATATGTCATGGCCCCCGTCCTATCTATGTATGTAGAGGTGTGAGTTGGACAAGTATTTTGTAAACGAGCTTGACTCTTATTCTATGATGTCATTTTGAAATGGTTTGCCTTAGTCCCTATTTCCCGTTAATTAATGTTGAATGTACTTCCGCGACCGATGAAGTGTGATGACAAGTTTGAGAGGCTTGTTTGGGGTTCCTTCGGGTTCCTCATTCGCCATGTCACGTCTAGGCCCTAGGCTTGGGTCGTGACAGAAGTGGACTCAGATTATAAATTAAATGGTAGATTTAGACTCTGGTGCTTATTGACAATGTGTGTTAAAAGAATATGGAGTGTATGTTTGACAACACAATGAACAATAACTTTGACATGAACAAATTGGTATAATGCATACGTATCTACCCTCCCCTCCCCCAAAACTATGACTCTCTCTCTCTCTCTCTCCCCTCCCCCCCGCCCCCGAAATCAGTTTTTCTTTATTTCCATGCCCTTTTGTGCTGATGTGGCACAATTAACCAAGTGAAATTTATTGTGTGTGTACATGTGTATATATATATTTATATATTTATTTTATTATTATTATTTATTTATTTAATTTTTTTTGGTAAAAAAGAAAAGCTACTTAATTTATTTATCTTGTAGTTAACTAAGTTAATACATATAATTTTTTTTAAAAAAAAATTGCCTTATATTTAAAAAATAATAATTTTTAACTTCATTCACTGTTTGTTCTCTTTTTTTTTCCTATTGATTTTATTTATCCTTTTTATTATATTTACTTTTTGAATGATTTAAAATTTAATTCCAAATGTCTTGTATTTAAAATAAGTTCATTTCGGGCGGATATCAAAAAAAGTGAAGAAAATTAAATAAAACATTAAAAAGTTAATTAGGACATTAAAATAAAACGAAACTTTTTAATAATAATAATATTTTTTTATAAATTACACACAATTTTAAAAATTATTAGACATTAAAAGATTTAAAAAATTACAAGTTTAAAGTGAGAAGGGAAATAAATATTTTAAAAAGAAAGAAATGATATATATATATATATATATATTAGTTTTAATATTAATAATTATGTGTATTAACTAATTATAAATAGACCAATCAAAACAGAACATGTGTCCTATTTTTCTATCTTCACTTGCCTTCAAGAAATTGTGCACACACTCTTTGTCAGGTTAACTTTTGAGAGTGTGCTTATTCCGTTTAAAAATAACTTGGGGGGGGGGGGGGTAGTAGGACCCTATTTTAAATTAGGTGTCGCTAGAATTTTCCTCCTAGTTTAGATAGTACTTATGCATTATCCTTAAAAATATTATTATTAATTATGCAATGTTTGATTGGAAACATAAAAGACTAATGAATAAGTTATAATGGGCTTCTTTAAAGATCAATACCGTAATTACATATATAATTGTTTTTTCAAATAATAATTACTGAATTACCAAAACAAGAAAAAAGTAACATAGATTAATAAACCAGGTAAAATGTAATGTATACTAAGAATTGAGTACTATATAGAACAAGGAATATTGATAATTAATGGGGTAGAATACAATTAATTAACTAATATGTAGGAGTAAGACAGATGAATGACTGTCACAATCCAAAAATAGATGTGATGACACTCATCTTATCCCATCAATACAAGTTAGCCTACAATTCAACCATTTCGATAAAGTGCAAAAATAAAATAAAAATAGAAGTTCAATAACAATTACCAACATGGATAACAAGTCAACTTAACTAAATTTCAAAAACCTGGTCGTCACGTGCACAAGCCTCTAATATAAATACTAGAATTGAAAGAAAATATGTAAGTCTTAAATGATGTTGTCTCTCAAGTAAAACAAAATCATAAACAATAGTAAGAAGGTCCACAGAGATGACAAACAACTACCTCACAAATCTCCACAGGAGGCCTCACAACAGAAGAGAATAGAAAGTATCACGAAGATCCGGTCTCGTAGACTACAAAAATGTAGAAGCAAGGGGTGAGTATGAAACCACACGGTACTCAGCAAATAAACTTCTAAACGCAAGCTAAGGAAATAGAATATAGGTACTCCTTACTCCCCATCCAAACCTCCACAACTACAACGTGCACAAAACAAGCCCAACCTAATAGTTCATTGTTTACATAGCACACAACTCAACAACAACATTCTAATAAATTACATATCCTCAACAACAAACTCAATATTCATAAATTACAACTTCAACAGAAAGACACTCACAAGATTAGCAACACACAAGATCAAGTTTATCAATGATAAAAATGTGCAATGCAATGAAATTCAATTTCAAGTGTAGTGATGCATGTCTTACCTAACGATACGCATCCGTTGTCTCTCCGTCCGGGACCTATGGGGGTAATATTTGTCCATGCATCAGTCGCGTTGTGCAACACGAGTCTCAATAATAAAATTCATCACAGTGTGTGACACGTCCCTCAATAATAGAATTTGTCGTAGTGTGCAACACATCCCTCAAAATATAGTATCTGTCGCGGCGTGCGACATGTCCCTCGAAATTGTACATCCTCTTTAATTTCTTATTCTTACTAAATTTACATAACACTTGTCACAATCATGTCTCAAAACCAATGCAAATAACATGTTCACATAAATAATGAGGAGATGACGATTTGCATGACAACACACACTTCACAACAACACAATCATGATACAACATCAACAACTAATCAATAATTCTTCCAAACCATTCTCAACACATCACACACCAATGATTAATCACATTGATCAGAGCGATGGATAAGAAAAAGATGGTTAGAAGAAAATTAAGAAAAAATAGAAAGAAATTAAACAAATTATACCCAAAATATAAACAACTTAACATTACTAAAACTAATAATGATAAATTAGAACAATTGATAAATAATATATCTAAAATAGAATATAAATATATTCAATATTTAAAATTACAATGAATAACGAATACATACGACAACTTACTGAAATAATCGTAGCAAAAAGACAAGAATTAAGACATGGGCAATATAGACTTAACAATAATATATTTGCGGGAACTTGTAAAAAATCGATAGTAGCATAGAGAAAACTATTTTGTATCTACAGATACAAATAGAAAATCTAGAATATAAACTTCAACATAATTTATAAATGAACAAAGAAGAATATGCAATAGATGAAAAAACATATGAGAATTACGATGGATTAAAAATAAAGATAGTATTTTCTAATCTAGGAAGAAGATATAAGAAAATAGGTGACAATCTAAGTTTAATGTTAGAAAAAGAGACAGTAAAATTAGAAGATAGCATAACGGCTATGGTAAGAATAACAAAAGAAAATGAAGAAATAGATAGACAAAAAGAAATTGAAAAAATAAAACATCAGGCAAAGAAGGAATTACAACAAGTAGAAGAAATAAAAAATACAAAAATATTAGAATTAGAAAAAGAACTAGCAATGTTAAAAGAGATGTATGCAATAAAACAAAAAGAAAAAGAATAAACAGCAAATTTAACAACTGAGATAAATAAATTTAAAGAAAAATTACAATTAGAAGAAAACCAAGATAATCTACCTGAGATAGGGATTGATGAAATAAATAATAATGATCTAGAAGAACAACATTCAAAAACAAACGAAACATATACGAAACTTTTAGCAAACATAGATACTACAAAGAATCTAGAAGTAAATACAGGAGACGTAGACATGGATGAAAAACCTAGTACATCAGGAGTAAAAAACCCAAAAAATTTGAATCCAAATATTATAATGCAAATTATGAACAATATGATAGAGAAAAAACTATATGGGATAAAAGATTGAATAAAAATGGACACCTAAACCAATAACTGAACAACATAATTTTTTAGATTTGGACTGTGTAACAGATATAAATAAAACAATCCAATTATGGAAGAGATACATATCAAAACAATTAATAGATAACAAAATAGGAATGACAGAAACACCAGGAAATATAGAAAGAACACTTATAGGAAATTATGGCTACAAAATTTATCAGATGAAAGTTTAAAAACTTTAAGAAGTAATAAAAAATTTGACGGTGAATTAGCTACTACAACTATGGAAATATTATACAAATACGAAATAGCTATAAGAAATGAATTTAGTAGTATGACAACAGAAGTAGAAGAACAAAATAAAGAAAAAATTATAAATTGGAATCTAATGACAAAATTAGCACTATGTAACATGTGTTATATAGATGAATATACGTGTGCATTTAGAGAATATTATTATAAAGGAACATATAGTTCAGAAGAAAGTAAAGAAATAAGGAAACTATATTTTACAAAATTACCCAAACCTTTTGGTTCAAAAGTAATAAGAAGTTGGAATGAAGCAGGACTAACAGATACTTTAGGAGAGAGAATGAAATTCTTACAACGATGGTTTATAGAATTATGTGAAAAACATAAAGAAGAAATAAAAATGGAAAAAATATTGGTAAAAAACTTAGCATGTTGCAAAAATAAAATGACACCCCAATTTGAATGTACAAATAGATATTATAAAAAGAAGTATAATAAAAAATACAGATCAAAATATAAACATAATAAACCAAGAAAGAGATACTATGTAAAAAATTATAAAACTAAAAGATCATTTAGGCCAAATAAAAAATTAACCGAATGTACTTGCTATAACTTTGGAAAATTAGGACATATAGCTAAAGATTGCAAATTACCTAAAAATCCAAAGAAAAAACAAATATCAGATACTAATAGACAATGAAAAATATATACAAAGAGAGTATATAGATTATGAATTGGAAAGCGACGATAGTATATATGAATTATCAGAAAAAGAAATAAACGAATCAGATAATGAATACTATATAAATGACTGAAACATATATACGAATTATAACTAAAGAAGAATATCATCAAGATGAAGAATCTGTAGAACAAAAAATAATATTTGATAATAAAATATTTGAACAAATAAAAGGAAAAGAATTAGACCTAAACGTAGAAAAAATATTCGAAATACCAACAATAAGAAATTGGTTTAAACGAGAAAAAGAAGAATATTATGTAGTAAGTCAAAGAGAACATATCATAGATTGCAAATACACTAAAGGAAAGGCTAAAATACAAATAATAAACAAATGAATAATAAATAAAGAAATATAAGATATTAAGGCTAAAAATCCAATTAAATATGTACATTTAGGAGGAACAAAAATACTAATAAAAGCATGTTTTAGAGAAGGAATAGATACACCTATAGAAATATACTTAACAGATGATAGAATTATACAACCTATAGAAAAAAGTATAATAAGTGCAGTAAAAGGTAACTTAATATAGCAAAAATTTAAATTCATAATAAGTGCTAACTACTCAGTAGCAATAAATGATAGAAACAGAGATAAATCACTAGTATTATATTGGAAAATGTCAGGAATAGAATTAGCACCAAGAAGTAAAATATTTACATCTAGATGTAAAAACTTGTATGTTTTAACAACAAAACATAAGATAACAGCAAAAAATAAATTAAATAAAATAAAAATAGAAAATCCTTCTGAAAGAATAGTTACAATTATAGATAATTTATAATGAGATTGATATGGAAGAAGATTTAGAAATAGTGAACGAAAGATTAAGCACATCAAAAAGAATAAACTATGAAATACCACAAATATCATAAAAAATGAGCAACTCAAGAAGAATAGATAAAACTCCACAAAAATCAATAGAAGAAGAAATAAAACCATATCATTACTACATAACAGGAGTAATGGAACAACAAAAATATTTAATATTAATAAATACAGGACAAGAAGAAAACTATATTACAAGAGAATTAGTAACAGAAGATGAAATAGTAACTATTGAACAGTTATCCCCTAAACTACCAAAAGCATTAATAAATACAGAAGAAGCTACAGAAAAAGAAATAATCATTGGCGAAGTACCAATAGTAATAAAATTTAAAATATATCAAGGAGATAAAAATATTACTTTAGGAATAAAATGGTTAGAACAAGTAAAACCATATAATTTAGAAGACAAACAGTTAACAATAAATTATGATAATGTCACGACCCAAAAATGGATGTGATGGCACTCGTCGTATCCCACCAAGACAAGTCAGCCTAAAACCCAATCATTTCTATAAAGTGCGGAAATAAAGCAAAGTTCAATAACAATTACTATTACGAAAACAAGTCAACTTAATTCAATCCCCAAAACCTGGTTGTCACGTGCACAAGCCTCTAATGTAACTACTAGAATTGAAATAAAATACGCAAGTCTCAAATGATGTTGTCTTTCAAGTAAAAACAAAATCATAAACAGGAGTAAGGAGGCTCGCTGAGATGACAAATAGCTACCTCTCAGATCTCCACAGAAAGCCTCGGAAACGAAGAGAATGGAAGGTATCACGAAGATCCGGGCTCGTAACCTACAAAAGATTGTAGAAGCAAGGGGTGAGTACCAAACCACACGGTACTCAACAAGCAAACCTCTAAACACAAGCTAAGGGTACAGAATACGGGTACTCCTTACACCCCATCCTAACCTCCATAACTACAACCTGCATAAAACCAACCCAACCTAACAATTCACAGTTTACAAAGCATACAGCTCAACAACAGCACTCTAACAGATCATATATTCTCAATAACAAATTTCACAGAAAGGCACTCACAAGATCAGCAACACACAAGATCAAGTTCATCAATAATAAAAAGGTGCAATGCAATGAAATGCAATGTCAAGTATAGTGATGCATGTCTGACCTAATGATACACACCCGCTGTCTCTCAGTCCGGGACCCATGGGGGACATATCTGTCCATGCATCCATCGCGGCGCGCGATACGTCCCTCGAAATATAATATCAGTCGCGGCGCGCGACACGTCCCTCGAAATATAGTATCCATCGCGGCGCGCGATACGTCCCTCGAAATGGTACATCCTCCTTAATTTCTTATTCTTTCTTAATGCACATAACACTTGTCACAACCACGTCTCAGAACAATGCAAATGACATGTTCACACAAATAATAAGGAGATGACCATTTTCATAACATTGCACAAATCACAACTTCAACGATGATGCAACAAGTCTTTCAAACAATTCTCAACACATTACACAAACAATTGATCACATTACTCCCAAACATACACCACAAGGAAATACACTAATTCCATACGCTTAACAAGGGTTTAGAAATCCACTTGCCTCAAATAATCGAACAATCACTCTGGAACTTGAGCCTTCCCTTTTCGTTGAGCTTCCAAATCAATGCAATCTATTCAAGTACATAGTCACAATAAGATTCCGAAACTAACAACACTCATGTCACTATAGGTTTAGCCTAAACCCAAAAGTTTACCCAAATTTATAATTAAGTTCTCAAGTCTTGATGCCCATTAACTTGTCAATTCTTCCAATTCCTTCAATTATCGTAAATCTAATGACATTCACAAAAATACGATATACCTAATGTTTAATGACCTATTTTAATATATCAAAATTAAATATACAATGTGATAATAACATAAGAATTACCAATTTTCGGAACCACTGGTTATGAAACCAGTGGTGGGAATCGACAAAATAAAGACATTAATATGTCACCTGCAGGTTCCTAAATTTATAATATGTAATCTTAACTTTATCCTCACAATTTTCAAAACCCACCAAGTGTACAACAATGACATTATTCTTTCCCCAAGAAATCAATTAGGCCTTAACATATATAGAGTAATAATCTAACTCATTTAGTGAGAATTCAACTTACTACTTGAAACTGGAGATGGCATGTATGAAAAATAATTTTATATATATACTCCTAACAGTTCAACTCCCTTCATCCCCATAAATTGACAACAAACGAAAAGAAATATAATAATAATAACAATAATATTAACACTGTTTCTTATCTACAAACTTATGAAGCAAATCCTCCTTTTCCTACCTAATATTTTATTATTTCCACACATATACATATGTAGAAATTAATGAAGAGCATGCAGAGCACTTGATGCAGTACCTGAGGCAGATCGAACTCACGATGCCGAAACCCTACGCCCATTTTCTTCTTTTCCTTTTTCAGTTATGACTCAAATATTAAACCCCAAATAATTTAATTCATTTTAACCCATGGTCAAGTGGTATAGAGTCTTTAATAAATGACCACTTTAACCCACTAACTATCGATTAATTAACTTAAGTTAAACGAATAGTTCAAAATTTCCAAATCAACTTCACCGACTAATCAAAAATTACTCGAGTCAACTATTGAGAGGGGTAAAAACGATAATTTTATGTAAATTTCTAAAAATGACAATCCGGGTCATTACATTATCCACCACTAAAAATCATGTTCGTCCTCGAAATAAGGTGAAAGAAAGTACCTGAAGCTTCAAAAAGCTGAGGATATCTGGCACGCATATCAGACTCTGTCTCCCAAGTTGCCTCTCCCACTGATCGGTGCTTCCATTGCACCTTCACTGAAGCAATCTCCTTGGTCCTAAGCTTTCGAACCTCCTATCCAATATAGCTATAGGTTCCTCTTCAAATGTCAAGTCTGGACCAACTCCACTGAATCGAGTGAAAGCACATGTGACTCATCCGGAATATACTTCCGAAGCATAGAGACATGGAAAACAGGATGAACTGCCGACAAACTAGGTGGCAAGGCCAACTTATAGGCCACCTCTCCCACTCGACTCAAAATATCAAAAGGTCCAATGAATCTAGGGCTAAGCTTGCCCTTTTTGCCGAACCTCATCACACCCTTCATAGGTGACACTCTAAGCCAAACATGATCGCCCTCCATAAACACTAAGGCTCTAACTCTCCGGTCTGCATAACTCTTCTGTCGACTCTGGGCTGTCAACAGTCTATACTGAATCCTACGGACTTGCTCCATAGCATCTCTAAGCAAGTCAGTATCCAAAGAGTCCATCTCCGCCGAATCAAACCAACCGATCGGAGACCTACATCGTCTGCCATACAACGCCTCAAATGGGGCCATCTGAATACTAGAGTGATAACTGTTATTGTAAGCAAACTCTACTAAGGGTAAATGTCGATCCCATCTAGCACCAAAATCGATCACACATGCTCGGAGCATGTCCTCCAACACCTGAATCGTCCTCTCGGACTGACCATCTGTCTGAGGGTGAAAAGCTGTACTCATATCTAGCTGAGTACCCAAACCATGTTGTAATGCCTTCCAGAAGTGAGAAGTGAATAGTGAACCTCGATCTGATATAATAGAAACAAGAACCCCATGTAGTCGCACAATTTGACTGATATATAGCTCGGCTAACTTCTCTGCCGTATATTTCACCCGAACCGGAATGAAGTGGGCAGACTTGGTCAGCCTATCAACAACCACCCAAATGGAGTCATAACCACCCACTGTGGTAGGCAAACCCACAACAAAGTCCATAGTGATCCGCTCCCACTTCCAAGTAGGAATAGGCATCCTCTGAGATACACCCCCAGGACGCTGGTGCTCACACTTGACCTGTTGGCAAGTCAAACACCTAGAAACAAAGTCTGAAATATCTCTCTTCATCCCACACCACCAGTAATGCTGACTCAGATCATGATACATCTTCGCAGCTCCCGGATGGATAGAATATCGGGAACAATGGGCCTCTTCAAGAATCAGTCTAGTCAACTCTCCCGTCTTGGGCACACAAATCCTGCCTCCGATCCTCAAGACACCGTCAGAATCAAGGACAGCCTCCTTGGCTTCCCCTTTCAATACTCTGTCTCGAATGAGACATAACTTCTCATCATCAAACTGGTGCGCACGGATCTGCTCGACTAAAGAAGACTGAGCCTCAATAAAAGCAATTATCCCATCACTCTCCTCTGAGATCTGCAACCGGACAAGACTATTAGCTAACCTCTGAACATCTCTAGCCAATGGTCTCTCCTCAATGCTAAGTGCTGCAAGACTTCCCATGCTAGGAGCCTTCCTACTCAAAGCATCGGCAACAACATTGGCCTTCCCCGGATGATATAGAATGGTCACATCATAGTCCTTCAACAACTCAAGCCACCTACGCTGCCTCAAGTTCAGATCCCTCTGACTAAAGATATACTGAAGACTCCGATGATCAGTGAAGATCTCACAATGCACCCCATACAAATAATGACGCCATAACTTAAGTACAAATACTACAGCTGCCAACTCTAAATCATGAGTAGGGTAGTTCTTCTCATGGGTCTTCAACTGCCTAGAAGCATAAGCAATCACCTTCCCCTTCTGCATCAATACACCACCCAAACCGACTCCTGAAGCATCACAATACACAGTAAAGTCCACGCCCTCCTCAGGTAGAGTCAACACAGGAGCCGAAGTCAACAAAGTCTTGAGCTTTTGAAAACTCTCCTCACACTCATCAGACCACTGGAAACCCACACCCTGTCGAGTCAATCTAGTCAATGGAGCTGCAATAGTAGAGAAACTCTGAACAAATCGTCGATAATAACCTGCCAATCCCATAAAACTCCTAATCTCGGTAGGAGAAGTAGGTCGCGTCCAGCCTCTAACTGCCTCAATCTTGGCCGGATCTACTCTAATACCCTTCTTGGACACCACGTGTCCCAAGAATGCCACAGAATTAAGCCAGAACTCACACTTTGAGAACTTGGCATACAACTTCTCTTCCCTCAATCTCCGAAGTACAATTCTCAAGTGTCGGACATGGTCATCCTCGGTCCTGGAGTAAACCAAAATGTCATCGATGAAGACAATCACAAAAGAATCAATGTATGGTCGAAACACCCCGTTCATCAACTCCATAAAAGTTGCAGGGGCATTAGTCAACCCAAAGGACATCACTAAGAACTCATAATGCCCATACCGAGTCCGAAAAGCTGTCTTAGGGATATCTGATGCCCTAATCTTCAACTGATGATACCCAGACCTCAAATCAATCTTAGAGAACAAAGATGCCCCCTGTAGCTGATCAAACAAGTCATCAATACGCAGAAGAGGATACTTATTTTTCACTGTTACCTTGTTTAACTGTCTGTAATCAATACACATCCTCATAGTCCCATCCTTCTTCTTCACAAACAACACAGGGGCACCCCAAGGTGACACACTAGGGCGAATAAACCCCTTACTCAATAAATCCTGCAACTGATCTTTCAACTCTTTCAACTCTGCTGGAGCCATACGGTAGGGAGGAATAGAAATGGGCTTTGTGCCCGGCTCCAAATCAATAGCAAAATCAATATCCCTATCGGGAGGAACACCTAGAAGATCAGAAGGGAATACATCGAGAAACTCCTGAACCACGGGAATAGAATCCATGGAAGGTGGTTCAACACTAGTGTCCCGAATAAAAGCTAAGTAAGACAAACACCCTCTCTCCACCAATCTCTGAGCACGGATAAAGGAGATGACCTTACTAGGATAAGAGCCATTAGCACCCTTCCACTCAACCCTCGAAACACCAGGCATTGCTAAAGTCACAGTCTTAGCATTACAATCAAGGACAGCATGATAAGGAGAAAGCCAATTCATACCCAAGATAACATCAAAGTCTACCATCCCCAGAATAATCAAATCTACCCAAGTGTCATACCCCGCTAGAGAAACAAGACAAGATCGATACACTCGATCCACCACTAAGGGCTCACCCACGGGTGTAGAAACACGAATAGGTACAGTCATGCTATCACATATCATATCAAATTCAGCAGCAAAATAGGTGGACACGTAAGAGAATGTAGACCCTGGATCAAATAATACAGAAGCAGATCGATGGCATACTGGGATAATACCTGTAATAACAGCATCAGAAGTCTCCGCTTCGGGTCTCCCCGGAAAAGCATAACAGTGGCCCCCTCGGCCACCTCCAGCCTGGGTGGTAACTCTACCCCCACTCTGCTGAGCTGCAGAACCACTACTAGAAGCTCTACCGCCTCTACCTGACTGAACTCTGCCTCGGCCTCCACCCGGTGGTACCGGTGGTCTAGCCTGAAATGAAGAATTAGGTTGGGATCCTCCACGACCCCTCTGGGAAGTACACTGTCGCATCAGGTGATCGGGATCTCCACAAGAAAAGCAAAATCTCTGTCCCGGGAACTGCTGTGCGGACCCTGAAAACCCACTATAATTGCCTCGCCCCATAGGTCGCTGCTGTGAACCGTGACCCACGCTATAAGAACCCCGAGGTATCTGACCACCCTCGGATGTCGGCATAGATGCATGAACGGGTCCTCGCTGCTGAAAGGAACCACTCCCTCTGTGTGATCCCCTGCCTCCAGATGAGGCACCATGAAACTGGCCTGCTGTACGGACTCTCTTAGGGTCCCCAAACTCTTCTCTCTCCATCAATTCCGCCTCTTTAGCGGCACTCACAATGGATTGGAAGGATGTCCCCTCTCTAGATGCTCTAAACACAGCCGATCTGATAGAGAAAGTCAACCCCCTCACGAATCTACGGATCCTCTCTGTCTCGTCTGGAATAATGGCCAAAGCATGCCTAGACAACTGGCAAAAACGGGCCTCATACTCTGTAACTGATAAGCTGTCCTGTCTCAGATTCTCAAACCTCAAACGACTCTCCTCTCTCACGCTCCAAGGGATAAAACGGTCATGAAAGGCACTGGAAAACCTCTCCCAAGTCACTGGAGGAGATCCAACTGGCAAAGCCCCCGAATAAGTTCTCCACCACTCTCTCGCTGGCCCACGAAGCTGGAGTGTAGCATATCGAACCCCATGTGACTCAGCTAATCCAACAACCTCTAGTAACTCTCGGCATGTAGTCAGAAACTCATGAGCATCCTCACTCTTCCCACCCTGAAACTGAGGTGGGTCCATCTTTCGAAATTTCTCATACCTACGCTGCTCATCCTCTGTCAGAACAACCAATGGTGCACCTTGACCCCCAATTGCTGGTGCAAGATCATTCTCAACCATGGGATCCTTTGGTGGTTGCCCCACCGCATCATGCATAACTGGAGCTTCCTGTTGCTCTTGGGTTTGAGCCCCCACTCTAGTCTGAGAGTCTTGTGGTGTGGCGGCTGCACCACTAACCTGAGTAAAGCTCTCAAGCACACTTAACACCCTCAATAATGTATCTTGAAGCAAAGGTGTGACTGCAGGCTCTGGAGGAACCTGGTCCTCTCTGTCATCAATCTGAGGCTCAGGAGAGGCCTCTCTAGTACGACCTCTAACCGGTGCTGCTCCACGGCCACGACCTCTGCCTAGTGTCGTTCCACGAGCACGACCTCTAGCTCGGGCTCTACCCCTACCCCTAGCTGGGGCCTCAACAACTGCCTCGGGAAGTGCCTCCCTTCTACCACCAGTAACAGTCGCTCTAGTCCTCGTCATCTGTCAAAAGAGTATACAATAGCTCAGTACTAAAGAAGGTAACCACGCACGATGAGAAAGAATGAACAAAAGGGAAGTTTCCTAATAGTCTTTATAGCCTCTCGGAGATAAGTACAGACGTCTCCGTACCGATCTTTGAGACTCTACGTAGACTCGGCTTGTATGCACGTGAAACCTATGAACCTGGGGCTTTGATACCATTTTGTCACGACCCAAAAATGGATGTGATGGCACTCGTCGTATCCCACCAAGACAAGTCAGCCTAAAACCCAATCATTTCTATAAAGTGCGGAAATAAAGCAAAGTTCAATAACAATTACTATTACGAAAACAAGTCAACTTAATTCAATCCCCAAAACCTGGTTGTCACGTGCACAAGCCTCTAATGTAACTACTAGAATTGAAATAAAATACGCAAGTCTCAAATGATGTTGTCTTTCAAGTAAAAACAAAATCATAAACAGGAGTAAGGAGGCTCGCTGAGATGACAAATAGCTACCTCTCAGATCTCCACAGAAAGCCTCGGAAACGAAGAGAATGGAAGGTATCACGAAGATCCGGGCTCGTAACCTACAAAAGATTGTAGAAGCAAGGGGTGAGTACCAAACCACACGGTACTCAACAAGCAAACCTCTAAACACAAGCTAAGGGTACAGAATACGGGTACTCCTTACACCCCATCCTAACCTCCATAACTACAACCTGCATAAAACCAACCCAACCTAACAATTCACAGTTTACAAAGCATACAGCTCAACAACAGCACTCTAACAGATTATATATTCTCAATAACAAATTTCACAGAAAGGCACTCACAAGATCAGCAACACACAAGATCAAGTTCATCAATAATAAAAAGGTGCAATGCAATGAAATGCAATGTCAAGTATAGTGATGCATGTCTGACCTAATGATACACACCCGCTGTCTCTTAGTCCGGGACCCATGGGGGACATATCTGTCCATGCATCCATCGCGGCGCGCGATACGTCCCTCGAAATATAATATCAGTCGCGGCGCGTGACACGTTCCTCGAAATATAGTATCCATCGCGGCGCGCGATACGTCCCTCGAAATGGTACATCCTCCTTAATTTCTTATTCTTTCTTAATGCGCATAACACTTGTCACAACCACGTCTCAGAACAATGCAAATGACATGTTCACACAAATAATAAGGAGATGACCATTTTCATAACATTGCACAAATCACAACTTCAACGATGATGCAACAAGTCTTTCAAACAATTCTCAACACATTACACAAACAATTGATCACATTACTCCCAAACATACACCACAAGGAAATACACGAATTCCATACGCTTAACAAGGGTTTAGAAATCCACTTGCCTCAAATAATCGAACAATCACTCTGGAACTTGAGCCTTCCCTTTTCGTTGAGCTTCCAAATCAATGCAATCTATTCAAGTACATAGTCACAATAAGATTCCGAAACTAACAACACTCATGTCACTATAGGTTTAGCCTAAACCCAAAAGTTTACCCAAATTTATAATTAAGTTCTCAAGTCTTGATGCCCATTAACTTGTCAATTCTTCCAATTCCTTCAATTATCGTAAATCTAATGACATTCACAAAAATACGATATACCTAATGTTTAATGACCTATTTTAATATATCAAAATTAAATATACAATGTGATAATAACATAAGAATTACCAATTTTCGGAACCACTGGTTATGAAACCAGTGGTGGGAATCGACAAAATAAAGACATTAATATGTCACCTGCAGGTTCCTAAATTTATAATATGTAATCTTAACTTTATCCTCACAATTTTCAAAACCCACCAAGTGTACAACAATGACATTATTCTTTCCCCAAGAAATCAATTAGGCCTTAACATATATAGAG
Organism: Solanum verrucosum; assembly: GCF_900185275.1. Classification (NCBI taxonomy): domain Eukaryota; kingdom Viridiplantae; phylum Streptophyta; class Magnoliopsida; order Solanales; family Solanaceae; genus Solanum; species Solanum verrucosum. Next base: position 3,076,152 of record NW_026019936.1, on the reverse strand, counting down.
TAATAATCTAACTCATTTAGTGAGAATTCAACTTACTACTTGAAACTGGAGATGGCATGTATGAAAAATAATTTTATATATATACTCCTAACAGTTCAACTCCCTTCATCCCCATAAATTGACAACAAACGAAAAGAAATATAATAATAATAACAATAATATTAACACTGTTTCTTATCTACAAACTTATGAAGCAAATCCTCCTTTTCCTACCTAATATTTTATTATTTCCACACATATACATATGTAGAAATTAATGAAGAGCATGCAGAGCACTTGATGCAGTACCTGAGGCAGATCGAACTCACGATGCCGAAACCCTACGCCCTTTTCTTCTTTTCCTTTTTCAGTTATGACTCAAATATTAAACCCCAAATAATTTAATTCATTTTAACCCATGGTCAAGTGGTATAGAGTCTTTAATAAATGACCACTTTAACCCACTAACTATCGATTAATTAACTTAAGTTAAACGAATAGTTCAAAATTTCCAAATCAACTTCACCGACTAATCAAAAATTACTCGAGTCAACTATTGAGAGGGGTAAAAACGGTAATTTTATGTAAATTTCTAAAAATGACAATCCGGGTCATTACAGATTTGAAGGCTTATTCATGGGAAAAGTTGTAGTGAGAAACAAGGCATATAAGCTATCTAATAGGCAAAGGTAAATTCACAAGTCGGAGTTTATGAGTTTTAGAGTCTATTATGTATACATATTTAATGAATTCTTAAATTAATATACATGGCTTTAATCAAAACTATTGAATTTTGTATTTCTCATACTAGCTTCGCCTCTACTAATAGCTACCTAAGTTTATCAATGGATATTAGGCTAATATACTCTAAAGAAGTCATAATAGATACCCTATGTAGAACCCCAATCCGTTTTTAGACTTAGTGAACTCCTATCGCGATGAATTAAACTCTGTTTCACGTCCCACTATTTGTCAATCACATCGCAAAGTCATTACATCAAGATCATCAATCTATACCACTTGTATCAAGGTTATATCGATCATGTTATTATCAAGATTATTAGATGCTAACTTAAACTTTATAGACATTTATACGATAATCTAACTCTAATTGACCTCATAAATCTTGCACGTTATATAAATAAGAAAAAGAGTAAAGCTAAAGCCCCCCCAAATTATTTTTTTTATATTTTTCCGTTATACTTAATTTACTCTTAAAGCAAACATTTTTTTAATTATTTTTTTTCCCTTTAAGAGAACCATGCTTTAACTTCCACGCTATTATTATATCCCCTCGTTGCTTCTACTTCTTGTAAACTATTATAATGCCTTTTAAGCCACACAAGAAAATAAAAATAAAAATAAATGAAAAGGTAAAATTTAGAGGAGTAAAACTATAGCGAATTCAGAACGTAACTTACTAGCTCACGAAACACAATAACTTTTCCCCCTATATATATTAAATATCTATAAACATTTAACTATGAACTCATTATTATATATTAATTTGAAATTACATTAAAACCATGTTTTTTTTTTTAAAACAATAGTTTAACCAATCAAATATTTATATTTATATATATAAATATATATAATGAAGTTCAAATAGCGAAGAAAGGAACTAATATCTCCCTAATCATTAGATGTCTTTATGGAGTGGGAACCATTGCTTGTGGATATGGTTTTGATCTTCCTTTACATTTTTATATGTTAAAATATATATATATATATATATATTGTACACAAATATTATTTTAATTGTTTTTTAAGCTATTTTAATCCAATCGGATTTGTAAATTTATCTCTTGAACTAAGCTATTATCATAGAGTTTTAAAAAATAATCATATCTTATGAACTTGTGTTCTAACCTATACTTTTTTCTTTTTTAATTTAAGCTTAAATAGTTCAAATTATATCTTATTGACTCAATCAAAGACAGATCAAACTCGGTTCGATCAAAGCTCATGCCCACCTTATTAAATTGAGTTGGTTTGGCTCGGCTCAGCTCAACTCAGCTCGATATCTTTATCCAAAACCTCAAAAAAAAATTAGGGTGGCGTGGGGGTAGGGGGGGATAGTGCTTTTGTGTGAGAACACTCAGCAAACTTCACAATTCCTTTGAGGTTGCCACCTACACACACTTTACATGTTCACAACTATATATTATAGACATTTGTCTTGGGAATCTAACAGAACACAAAAGAATTAAAAAAAAAAAAAGTTAAAAAGCAAAACCCCAATTTATTATATTCTCTAAATCCACATCTAATGCTTTAAATCTTCAATTTTTTTCTTTATTTATATATTTTCTAAAAAAGGTAAATTTGGAATTCAATTTATTCTCTATTTATTGATCATCTTGTGTTTACAAGATTTCTTATCACATGGCTTCTTCCTCCAATAATGTTGATGAAGAGGGTATGCATTTTTTAAAATTTTTTCTTTAATTCTAATTATTTTTTTGTTTATAATTTTATTATATTTATTGTTTGTGTGAGTAATTTTATGGTTCTTGGGAATTGAATATGCAGGAATTGAGAAGAAAGAGGAACCAACACCTTTGGAAAAACATGTTATGTTTTTTGATATTAACAAAGATGGTGTCATTTACCCATGGGAAACTTATAAAGGTAATCTAGTCCCTCACCAACCTCTTAAAACAATCTACTAAATTCATCGAGTTATTTTTTTTATAATTAGGTTGAGTAACCCCTAAAGGGGCGGAGCTAGAAGAGCGAAACTACAATAAATGATATTTCTATGTTTTAATTTATGTGACAATGTTTTTATTTTTTAATGTTTTTTATGACAATTTTATATATTTGGAAATATATTAATTTTTAAAAAATATCAGATTATTTTTATTTTATTATTATAGACAAATGTTATAAAATATTTGAGAGAACATGTTTCAAAAAAATATATATTTTCTTTTATTAATTTAGTGCTTATTTAAATTTTGTCACACTTTTTTCATGTGCACTTGTAACCATGCAAATTATTGTGGATTATATTAATACACACATTCCCACCTTATTTTATAATTTAACGATACAATTTTTATCTGCATAGATTATTTATATCAAATTAATTAATAAATATATATCAGGTGTTTTCATATATATTTTTTCCACTTAACTAAAATTATTATCATTTTGAGTTTTTTAATTATCATTTAACCTCTCTTTTTTTTTCTTTTTTTTTTCTTTGTATCAGGTTTTCGAAAAATTGGAAGTGGCGTTCTCCTCTCAACAGTTGCTTCCATTTTCATTAATATTGGGTTAAGTGGCAAAACTCGACCTGTAATTTCCCTCTTTTCTCTCTCTAGTATTATTTTATTTTTAGGAAAATTAATTAATTTATGACTTCAGTTAAAATTTTAGAATTTAATTTAATAATTAATACATGCATTTGTTTAGTAGCAATGTATCATTTTCTAGATACAGACTAAAAAGAAAAGTGCATCATATAGAATGATCAGATGTATGGAGTACAAGATTACACACTACTAAAACATTACTAATTTAATTTTTGGTTGGAATTTTCTACTGAAAAATGTCTAGTGACTATTTTCGTACATATTTTATTGAATTAGTGAGAAAAGAAAAAATAGTATTTCTTTCACGTGAAAATTTTTGAAAGTTACCCAATATTTCAATTAGAATTACACCTCCCCCAAAAAGGTCTTTCATGGACTAGACCTCTATTTTTTACCAACAAATTGGGCCATCAGGATGAGTTTGATGTGCAAGTTTATGCTATAAGACTTTAACTTCTAATCACAAAAAGAAAAGTGCTATAAGATTAATGTGCAAGTATATGCTATAAGATTTTAACTTTTAACCAAAAAAGAGAGGTGCTATAAGATTAATATGCAAGTTTATGCTGTAAGATTTTAACTTTTAGCCAAAAAATGCTATAAGATTAATGTGCATATATGTTTTATGTACAGGGGAAGTGGCCATCTCCATTATTTCCTATTGAGGTGAAGAACATCAAATTTGCCAAACATAGTAGTGATAGTGATATCTATGATACTGAAGGAAGGTAATATACTACTCCCTCTGTCCCAATTTATGTGACTTCCTTTCCTTTTTAGTCAGTACAAAAAAAAATGATACATTTTTATATTTAGTAACAATTTAACTATAAAATGTCTATTTTACCCTTAATGAAATGATTTACATCCACACAAATTTCTATCATTCATTTTGGACCACAAGTTTTAAAAGTCTTCCTTTCTTTCTTAAACTCTGTGCCGAGTCAAACTACATCACATAAAATGGGACGGGGGAGTAATGCTTATACTTTTTATACATTGATAGTGTAAAGAATTTTATGTAATCGCGTTGCGTAACAGATAACTACACGTAATAAGTGGAACAAGTTACGTGAAAAACAAGGTATAAGAGATTTAGTCTCCTTATATGGAGTCTTTATAATTTTTACTTCGAGCTAATTTTTTTAGGTTACGTTAAGTGAAGGTTCGTTTCATCTCATCGTATATCAGAGTCACACGACTTATCTCGATTCTTGATTTATCCCGTGTTTTGATCCTGATCTTTTATTATGTTGTCCACACTCCAGTTACTTGATAGGCTTGGACATGTTGGGGTGTTAGATTCCTGCAATATCGTGATATTAGTATAGTGGATATGTGGATGAGGACGTAATGAGTTTAACGTCTATACACTGATAGTATATATATATATACATGAGTTTTTAGTAGTGATCACTTAAAAGGATACCTGTATGTTACTATTCAATGGTGAGTGAAACTATAAGTTACTTGAAAAATAAGATAGACGACGTGTTATAGTTAAAGCATTGTCGATACAAAAATAACTTGTATCATCGATGTATATAAATTAAATCTTGCTTCTTATTTTGAAGGTTCGTTCCTGAAAAATTCGAGGAGTTATTCAACAAGCATGGACGAACAAACGACAATGCCTTAACCGGTGAGGAATTAGATGAACTACTCAAAGCAAACAAGCAACCCAAGGACTTTGCTGGACAGTAAGACACACTCTCTCTCTCTCTCTCACCATCGTTACAGGTCATAGTCCTGCTATATACGAAATACTTAATAGCTAACATATGTACGTCATTTATCCATCCATGCATGTTGAAGTTTTTGAGACTAAGGGCTTGGATCGAGGTCCTGAAAAGCGTGAAACGTAGACTTAAACAATGAACGCTTCTCTTTAATATATGCAATGTTTACTTCTTTCTTTTTTTATAGAAATAATTTGATGAATTATGCAGCATTGCAGCTAAATCAGAGTGGAAGATACTTTATCTCCTTTGCAAAGATGAAAATGGCATGTTACCTAAAGAGACAATAAGGAGTGTGTATGATGGTAGCCTTTTTGAACAAATGGCCAAGGAAAAGCAATCCAAGAAACATAGGTATACCTAATTACCTATCTTATTTGTTAACGAGAAGAATCTTGCAGCAACGGTAAAATTATTTTCATATGATCACTAGGATGTCTTCATGTAACCTATATGTTACGAATTGGTTTTTAGATACGTAGATTAATCGATCATGCATTGATATTTAAGACAAGATAGGATGTTAAATTACGTTCCCCTTGGGGTTCGTGCAAAAGGTTATATGTTCGAGGGTGGAATTAGCTACTAACACTTGTACTTTTATATTTTGTTGAGAGGAGAGAGAGGTACATTATAGGCTACTAAATTACCCTTTTGAAGTGCGGTCTTTTTCTAACTTTGCATGAACACAACATACTTCGTGCACCTGACTATTTTTTATTTTTTTTGGTTATGCTTTGTATATCGAGCTAATTTTTTTTAAAATATTTGTATTTGACATTATTGATCTTATTACAACTAACTTTTTGTTGCAGGGGTAAATCAAGTTCATAAAAAAGGTGCAGCAGTTTTTTTTTCTACTTGTAACTTTGACTTTGTATATATACAGTTGTGGTATTTGTTTCTTTGTTAAAAAAAAGAAAAGGAAAAGAAGTGTTGAATTTATTCATGTATTAATCTATATTTAGCAATTTCACTTTCCATTAGACTTTTGGTTTTGTATGATTCATGTTTAAATTTTAATTTGTTTCTATTATTCGGTGTTTGACGATAATATAATTCTTAAATTTTGAATTCACACGGTGTAAAGTCCATTAAAATAAGGAATTGTTCTATATAATTTCTTTTTATTTTTAAGGCATGAACTCAAGGCTTCTTATTTAGGATTATAGAATGTGTGCGAGTATTGAAATAAGGTGAATATTAGAAACTTAGTTGATTAGGTAAATTCTTACTTTGTTAGCGAGGGTTCTATCAATTGTATTCCACCTTACCCCAATTTAAACCAAAAAATAGAGTATTGAAATAAATAAATGAAATGTAAGAAATAAACAATTATTTAGTCCTTTATTTAAATAAATAAAATGTAAGAAGTAAGTAAGAGAGAAACTTTTCTACCTAATTTTCATGCTCTAAAGAAGTAAGCAATTTTTTAGTCCGTTGATGAAAATATGTTGTTAGAAATTAGCGACGTACAACTTATGTTGTTAGACAACTTACGTACATACATAAGCTTTCCCAAAATTTGAACGGGAAATATCTAATATGAATATATTATTACATGTTTAATTGAAACTTATCATAATTTGAACGTCTAGATAAAATACCGCACCTTAAGAGGTTGTTGATATATTGTGCAAACAAGGGGACAAAAAGGACAAGTGCTTGGACGAATTAATCTGTATGAGTTGTCAAATAATATTTACATAAATAACCAATTAATAGATCATGGCTTTGCATGTGATGCGTCGAATAAAGATTAGCTATAATAGTTATTTGATTTTCAAATGTTAGGTAATATTGGTATGAAAGCTAAATTACCCTTTAAAGTGCGGTCTTTTTTTAATTATTATGCTTTGTACATCGAGTTGAACTTTTTTTTAAAAAATGTATTTGACATTATTGATCTTATTACTACAAACTTTTTGTTGCAGGGGTAAATCAAGTTCATAAAAAAGATGCAGCAGTTTTTTTTTGCTATTTGTAACTATGACTTTGTATATATACAGTTGTGGTATTTGTTTCTTTGTTATAAAAAAAATAAAAAAAATAAAAAAGGAAAAGAAGTGTTGAAGTAACACTTATTCATGTACTAATCGATATTTAGCAATTTCACTTTTCGTTAAGACTTTTGGTTTTGTATTATTCATATTTTATGTTAAGCTTGTTCTATTATTCTGTGTTTGACGGTAATATAATTCTTAAATATTCGAATTCAAGTTGTGTGAAGTCCATTTATACACAACTTTAGAAATATTCAAGAAATATGCACATAAAAGTTCAGACTACTTAACTTGTATAAATAACACCAACAAGAATTAGGATGAACCGACAAGCACTCCTTCATTCTCTGTCAGAAATTTTGAATTCGAGTTTTCTGAAAGGACAAGTGCATGGACGAATATGTATGAGTTGTCAAATAAACATGGCTTTGCATGTGCGTCGAAAAAAGATTAGCTATAATAGTACTTTGATTTTCAAATGTTAGGTAATATTAGTATGAAAGCTAAAAATTAATTTGCTGGATAAGCCAAGGTTCCATCTATTTTACACTTTAATTGTGAAAGTATCATGTGACACGCATCTAATAACATTTTTCTTGTCAAAATAATCATATGACCCTACATCTTTTCCTTATCCAAATAATAATAAAAATGTGATGTGATACTATAAAATTTTATTGTAATAATAAATGTTATAGCTATATAAATAATTATTATTATCACCATTGTCAATAATTATAAAAAAATAAAAATAAAGAATTAGTTTTATTAGGAAATTTTATGTAGGGTGCACCTAATAATAAATCAAATAATACTAAGATATTAATTTCGACATAACTAATTTATTTTATATTTATCATTTTCTAGAAGATTATGGTAAAATTATTTTCATATGATCACTAGGATAACCTATATGTTATGAGTTGGTTTTTAGATACGGAGATCAATCGATCATGCATTGATATTTAGGACAAGATAGGATGTTAAATTATGTTCCCCTTGGGGTTCATATGTTCGAGGGTGGAATTAGCTACTAACACTTGTACTTTTATATTTTGTTGAGAGGGGAGAAAGGTACATTATAGGCTACTAAATTACCCTTTTGAAGTGCGGTCTTTTTTTAACTTTGCATGAACACAACATACTTCGTGCACCTGACTATTTTTTATTTTTTTTGGTTATACTTTGTATATAGAGCTAATTTTTTTAAATATTTGTATTTGACATTATTGATCTTATTACTACTAACTTTTTGTTGCAGGGGTAAATCAAGTTCATAAAAAAGGTGCAGCAGTTTTTTTTTTACTTGTAACTTTGACTTTGTATATATACAGTTGTGGTATTTGTTTCTTTGTTAAAAAAATTAAAAAAAAAAGGGAAAAGAAGTGTTGAATTTATTCATGTATTAATCGATATTTAGCAATTTCTGTCACGCTCCGAGACTATACCTTGGACGTGGCTGGCACTTGAAGACCATTGCTGGCCCCCAAGCGAACCCTTGGCCTGACTTTCTTAACTCAGTGGAAAACTCAATGCAATGCAAGGTTTTAAAACAACCTGACTGACATAAAATCTGGCCAAAAAGGCAACTCAAGTCTCAAAATAGAATATTTACATATATACATAGATAAGAGACTCCAAACCAACTGACTGACTGTCTATGAAGCCTCTAAAATACTGAGATAGATGTTGGGACAGACCCCACGACATCCTAATAGAAAAAAACTTGAGAGAACAAAATAACCAAGTCATCCGGAATGCAAAGAGGCTCACCACTGACTCTGAAGTCTCAACTGGATCAACGGCGAACCGGATGTTGGCTCTGGGTACCTGTGTCTGCATCATAATAAGATGCAGGCCAACTGGCATCAGTACATTGAATGTACGAGTATGCGAGCTAGAAAGCTAAACCACCACTCAAGCTTGAAAGGAGTACAAATGAACTCTTACCTTGGCTCTGTTTAACTCTTGAATAACTGAACTCAATATATAAAGCAATACGACACATGCAATATATAAAGCTTGTAAAACAGTGTAAACAACTTAGCTTGTTAAAGATAAAACAATAACAGCTCAATTTTACTTATATAAAAGTAATATAACTTTAGTGGGAGATTTTTTAACCGACAACCACCACCATGAGCCCTAGTGGTGGTACAACGTTTTACCTCACGTTGCCCAAAGACCATCCTATACCTTGCCGTGATATAGGAAGCTACTTTACTTAGTGGATCCACTAGCTTAATCTTACGGATTCATCTAAAAAGTATGACCCGTTAACTCCCATGTTAGCGCATGGTTCTTATGGAGAGTTGAGTTTATATGAACTCGTGTCCCCAATTCGGTGTTCAAGACTACTCCCAAAAATACTTTAGCTCATAAGTGTTTTAAATACATCTTTCTTTATTTGAGATAATTACTCAAAACTTTGCCCGAAGGCTCACTTGGAATTGATGTTCCTTTTTCTTAAAAACTAGCCCAAAGGCTCTTTTGGAATCATAGTTCCTTTCTTACTCAAATGTAAAAACAACATTTGGAAACTTCTTTGGGAATACATAGTTCCCTAATAACTTTTGAGAAATGAACTCAACTTTAAACTCTTTACTCAACTTGAAACTCTTAACTTAACTTGAAACTTGACTTAACTTGAAACTCTTGAGCCTTAAAATGAAGTTAAAACATTCAACAAAGACTCTTGGAAATCTTTAAACACTTGTTTTGACTCCCTTCTTTAACTTCTAGACTCAACTCTTAACTTCCCTTGACTTGGAAACTTACTCTCCTTCAATTGGAATCATGGATTCAAGGTGTTTGATCACGTGTTATGGATGAGTTTTTGACGTTTAAACGTACCTTGGGGTGTTGGAAACTATCACGCCCCGAGCCTACACCCTGGGCGGGACCGGCACCCGGAGATCATTTCTGGCCCCAAGCGAACCCTTGGCCTAGCTTTCTTAACTCAGCGGAAACCTCAACAGAATAACTCGATGCAATGAATTTTTTACAAAACAACTTAACTTATAAAATATGGCCATAAAGGCAACTCGAATCTCAAAATATAATATTTACATATATATATAGATGAGAGACTCAAAACTAACTGACTGACTGTCTGTCTATGAAGCCTCTAAAATACTGAGATGGATGTTGGGACAGACCCCGCAACATCCTAATAAAACAAAAACTAATACAAAATAATTGAGTCCTCCGGAATGCAAGGAGGCTACCACTGACTCTGGAGTGCTCAGCTGGATCAACGACATTCAGGATGCTGATTCGGGGTACCTGAATCTGCATCATCAAACGATGTAGGCCAACTGGCATCAGTACATGGAATGTACGAGTATGCAAGCTGGAAAACTAAGCAACAAAGGCTAGAGGGAAAATCTGGAAGAAACTGAATAGTTTACCTAGCTCAACTCAACTCAACCTGACTGACTGCTTTCAATATAAGGCAATTTAAAACAAGTGCGATATAAAGAAAGACTGTTTAAAACATGCTATAAAATCTGTGTGTATACAAAGATACAATAAGCCTGAAAAGTATATAGAAATACAATAAACTGATGTATATAAAAATACAATAATCTCTGCATATGAAAATACAATAACTGCTGTGGGAGTTTCTCTAACCGACAACCATCACATAAGAGCTATAGTGATGATACAGCGATCGAACTCACGCTGCCAGAGCATCTTATACCCGGCCAAAGGTATAAGACCTGAACTGCCTAATGGATCCACTAGTCTAATATGAAAAGGATTCATCTAAAAAGTATGATCATTTTCTACCCATGGTGGCTAACATGGTTCTATAGGGGCTGTGGGTTCTTTGAACGCTCCCCCAAATCGGTGCTCGATACTACTCCCAAAAATGTACTGGCTCTTATGTTTTTTTTTTTAAAACATATTTATTCCTGCTGATATGAGATAATTACTCAAAACTAGCCCGAAGGCCCCCTTTGGAAATCTCAGTGTCCAACCTTATTCAAATGTAAAGACATTTCTTTAAAACTTCTTTGGGAATACATAGTTCCCTAATAACCTTGAGAAACGAACTCAACTTTAAACTCATGACTTAACTTGAAACTGAGACTCTTACTCGACTTGAAACTATCTCCCCTTGAGTCGGAATTATGAATTCAAGGTGTTCGATCACATATTATGGAGGGATTCTTGAACGCTTAGACGTACTTTGGAGTGTCGGAAACAACTGTAAAACATAGGTTTAATACTTTGGAACATGCATGAGAAAGTGAGAAAAGAAATGGGGAAACTTGGCTGAGACTTCAAATTTCTGGTGACACAGATGGCACTTACGGACGCCATCGACGGACCGTAGATGGACTTACGGTCCGTCCTGCAGGTCCGTAGATCGCGACAGAAACTTCCCCAGAATTCATTTTTTTTTTAAAAAGACTAAGTGTTGACCTACCGTCCAGACTTACGGTCCGTAGGTCAGGTTACGGATCGTAAGTCGTGCCCGTAGATCGATGCCCCAAAAACCCAACTTCTGTCCCGATTGACAGTTGACCAGTACGGACCGTCAATCGATCTACGGTCCGTAGGTCACGCCCGTAGATGGGGAACGATAGCCAAAATTTGCTGAGAATCGATGGTGAATCAACTTGAAAAGGGTCAAAACTCTTAGAATCATAATTCCCTTAACATACAATAGGTTTCAACTTAATACACAACCCAATCATGTCTCACAACGGACAATAACTTCAACAACAACACCAACAACATCAACAACAACTAACAACTTCAACAACTAATTCCAATCTTTTCTCAAATCATAGAATAAGCTTGGTGTGTGTGAGGGAAAGGATCAACCCACACAAAAACTCACATACCTTGATAGGGATCGCCCCCGACGAACATCCACAATGATTTTTGACTAATCTTGTTGATCTCCTCTTTCTTCTCCTCTTTCTTCTCTTCTTCTTCTCCTTCTTCTCTTCTTCTTCTCTTCTTCACTCTCAAGAACCCTAACTCTTTCTCTTTCAAAATGGGACAAAATGATCCAAAGATCAGCCTAATACAACAATATAACCTCAAAAGAAATGATTTGTGAAAAGACTAAAATGCCCTTAAATTTCCGGACGGACTCCTTGCCAACCGCCCCACCTTTCAAAGGGCATAACTCGCTCATACGAACTCGGAATCGAGCAAACTCGGTGGCGTTGGAAAGATCATTCCACAAGCTTCAAAACCATAACTGGAAATACTCCTAAATCATTCTGAGCTAGGAGTTACGACTGCTCAAAGTTGGCCAAAAATCACTGATTTCCACACTTAGCCAAATTTCCAGATTTTAAATTTTTTTCAAAAATGACTATTTCCAAATTCAAGCTTCTTCAAAGCCACCTCAAATTGTCGGATGTTACAGAAACAACTTGGGAACATAGGTACAATACCTAGGAACATGTATGAGAAAGTGGGGAAGGAATGAGAAGACTTGGCGCTCTGAGAGGCGCGGAGTGCCAGACCTCAAACTTCAGAGAGGTCTGGTTGGGGCTCTAGTAGGGGCGGCGCCCCAAGGGCTGGACCTCAGAGTCCCTCTTGGGGCGCGCTGGCTGGCGCAATGCCCCAACCCTTTTCCCCGAAAACTTGACTTTTCTCTTCCTTTTCTCCAACTCTAAACCTTCTAGACTACAAAGCTTTATCCCCCAAAGACTTAGGATCATCAAAACCCTTAACATACACTAGATTCAACTCAAAAACACCACCGGAAACATACACCAAACCAACAAGAACTTCAACACAACACAACTTCAACAAACATATTCAATCTTTTCTCGAAATTAAACGAGCTTGGCATGTGGGGGAAAGAACCAACCCAACACTATGAACTCACATACGTAATAGGGATCACCCCCGACGATATCCACGACGATCTTTTGACGAAAACTAGCTTGATCTTCTCTTTTTCCTCTTCTTCTCCCCTTCACTCTTAAACCCTTACTTTCACTCTTTAAAAATAAGACAAACTGATCCAAAATCAGTTCAACACACTCATATATATCCAAAAGAAAAGGCTAGGGAAAAGACCAAAATGCCCTTATAAATTTCCGGACGGATTCCCTGCCAACTGCCCAACTTTCAAAGGGCATAACTCGCTCATACGAACTTGGAAACAAGCAAACTCGATGGTGTTGGAAAGATCATTCCACGAACTTTGCAAAACTAACTGGGACTACACCCAACTCAACCTGAGCTAGGATTTACGACTATTCAAAGTTGGCCAAAAATTCATTATTTTCCAGACTTAGCCAAATTTCCAGATTTTTAATTCCTTCCAAAAATGACTATTTCCAATTCTAAGCCTCTTCCAAGTTATTTCAAATTGTCGGATGTTACAATTTCACTTTCCATTAGACTTTTGGTTTTGTATGATTCATGTTTAAATTTTAATTTGTTTCTATTATTCGGTGTTTGACAGTAATATAATTCTTAAATTTTGAATTCACACGGTGTAAAGTCCATTAAAATAAGGATTTTTTCTGTATAATTTCTTTTTATTTTTAAGACATGAACTCAAAGCTTCTGATTTAGAATTATAGAATGTGTGCGAGTATTGAAATAAGGTGATTCTTAGAAACTTAGTTGATTGGGTGAACTCTTACTTTGTTAGCGAGGATTCTATTCGCCACATTGTATTCCACCTTACCCCAATTTAAAACCAAAAAATAGAGTATTGTAATAAATAAATAAATGAAATGTAAGAAATAAACAATTATTTAGTCCTTTAAATAAATAAAATGTAAGAAGCAAGTAAGAGAGAAACTTTTCAACCTAATTTTCATGCTCTGAAGAAGTAAGCAATGAGTATTAATTAGTCCGTTGATGAAAATATGTTAGACAACTTACGTACATACATAAGCTTTCCCAAAATTTGAACGGAAAATATCTAATATAAATATATTATTACGTGTTTAATTGAAACTTATCATAATTTGAACATCTAGATAAAATACCGCACCTTAAGAGGTTGTTGATATATTGTGCAAACAAGGGGACAAAAAGGACAAGTGCTTGGACGAATCTGTATTAGTTGTCAAATAATCTTTACATAAATAACCAATTAATAGATCATGGCTTTGCATGTGATGCGTCGAAAAAAGATTAGCTATAATAGTGATTTGATTTTCAAATGTTAGGTAATATTGGTATGAAAGCTAAAAATTAATAAAGTCTAAATCATTCAAGTTCGAGAAATATATATGTTACTAACGATTTTCGAATTATGAAAATAAAGTCCAAATCATCCTAGATTGAAAAAATACGTCACCAATAACCCTCGAATTATGGAGATCAAGTCCAAATTATTCTAGATCGAAATACCCCACTAACGGCTCCCGAATCACAGAAAATTCTTAATAGAGAAGAATCAGGAGGAATAGAATTGTATCCATATTGATTTATCATTAAAATATTCTTGTTTCTTCATATTTTATTTGTGGTTGATTTATTTTTCATATATTTAAAATTCGTTGCAAATAAATTATGACACACCCAGTGGGACCAAGTCTGATCTTCATGATCTCTTCTCTCTATACAAATCAAATATGCAAATCTGAAATTGCAAAGGTGGAAGAATGATCAGTATTTCAAGTCTCGTCTTTGAGTTTCATCAAGTCTACACTCCAACAACGCTTGAAGCAAGGTCACTTGTAGGCATTGTAAATTTGTAGGACTCTACCAGACGAGTTCCATTTCAATTAGGGTTCTCGGAGGCTAGCTACTCAATCCTACACCCTAGCTCATACGCATATATATATATATATATATATATATATATATATATATTCCCTTGAAGAGGCATCTCGAATATTCCACAAGTTCATGAAATATTCATATAGAGATCAAATCCAAATCATCCTAGTTCGAGAAATACACCACTAACAGTCCTCGAATTATGGAGATCAAGTTCAAATCATCCAACTTCGAGAAATACGCCACTAACGGTCCTCGAATTATGGAGATCAAGTCTAAATCATCCTAGATCAAGAAATACGCCACGAACGGTCCTCGAATCACAGAGAATTTTTAAGAGAAAAGAATCAAGGGAGGAACATAATTGCATCCATATTGATTTGTTAATAACATATTTATGTTTCTTCATATTTTTTTGTAGTTAATTTATTTTTCATATATTTAATATTCGTTGCAAATTTAGAGGTTGAACATCTCTCGACTAAATTTGTGTAATTATCTTTTCATATTTCGAATTTTTTTAGTGAAAAATCCTAATTCCGTAAGTTGAAGTAGTTAGCATTGTGATGGTATGCGATTGATTGGTTTTAATTTGTAAGAATCTTCGTGAACAGCGTGTTAATACCTTTAAGTCAATAACGTGTTAATACGTTTAAAATTATGTGCAAATAGTAGCATATGATAAACAATTTAATTTGTTTATGAATTTGAGCATAAAAATTTTAAGTTCTTGAAATAAAATTTATATATTTGAAAATTAAGTATTATAATTTATGATATTTGAAAATTTTAAAAAAATTATAGTATAAAAATAACTTATTTAAATCTCAAATTTGAAATGTCATATAAATTGAGAATAAAAACTAATGCGGTCAATAATTTGAAAAAATGATTTTTCTCTTCAAAACTACATGGCTAAATCACAATTACGTAAACGCAACTTTAATGAACCTAACAAATTATGAACTTTAAAAGAGTTGAAATGGAACCCGTGCAGGAAACTTAATTAAAAATAAATAAATAAATAAATATAATAATAATAATATTTTTGAAAAAAACAACCTCGGAGGTCATTTTGAAATATATATTTGTGTGTACTGTGTATAATTACAAAATAACAACATAGCTAGCTTTGTGTATATATAATTAAAAAATAAAAAAATACCTCTTTTTAAAAGGATAGTGAATCATTTTTTTCGATTTTTTAATTTGTTTTAAGGCCCCTCAACATCAATGAATAAAGAACAAATATAAATATCATGAATGTAATAATGCATCAATTGGACCACCTTATGTTACGCTCTAATTAGAAAAGTATCATGTGACACACATCTAATAACATTTTTCTTGTCCAAATAATAATATGACCATACATATTTTTCCTATCCAAATAATAATAATGTGATACACATATTCCTTGTCCATGGTGATGTGATACTATAAAATTTTATTGTAATAATAAAGTTATAACTATATAAATAATTTTATATTATCACCATTGTCAATAATTATAAAAGAAAAAAATAAAGAATTAGTTTTATTATGAAATTGTATGTAGGGTGCGGTGCCCAATAACTTTGCAATAGGAAAGTCTAATAAAACAATAGAAGCAACAAGTGGCAGGGTAAATTCTTGATTTTAAGAAAGATGAATATGCAATTATAAAAAATGAATTTAAAATATAAATTTAATCGATTCAATTTTTATGTCTTTATTTTTTAACTCATTACATTTTTGAAATTAGAAGAATCGTTACGCATCACTAAAACTTTTATGCCACCCATAGTGCTTATAGATAGACAAAAACTTGTTTCTTATTTGGTTATTAATTTGGAATAAATTATATTATGATTAATAGTTATTATAATAATAAATTATTTTTGTTAAAAGGTAGAATCATAGTATTTGGGTTAGTTATTTTGAGAACAAGACAGTAAAAATGATAAAAAAATTTATATTTCCAAGGTCCCTCAAATTCATTTTGTACTAAATATAATTCAGGTTATTTTTTAAAACAAATAACTTTCTAAATATTATATAATGCATGTTATTTAAGACTAAGATATTAATTTCGACATCACTAGTCAATTTTATATTTATCATTTTCATGGTATATTGTTTTTTTTATTTTTTATTTTATGATAATTAACTTGAAGTACACGTACCAAAAATGAACGTGCCTTGAAATGACGGGGTGATGATTTCCAGCGACATCTTTCAAGATTTTTGACTTTTTTGGTCCAATTGATAAGATTTCACAAATCCCCAATAATTGTAATGTTGTGTTGTGTGCCAATTATCATACTCCTTCCGTCCCATTTTATGTAATGTAGTTTGATTCGATACGAAATTTAAAAAATAATTTTTTAAAAAAAAAACTTGTGATCCAAAATGAATGATAGAAATTTGTGTGACTGTAAATCATTTTATTAAGGGTAAAATAGACATTTTATAGTTAAATTGTTACTTAATATGGAAATGTGTCATTCTTTTTTAAATTGCCGGAAAAAAAAGTAAGTCACATAAATTGAAACAGAGGGAGTAATATATTAACGTCCGATACACACATTAAAGCTCAATTATTTTGAATTTATGACGCATAGGTAAGGTTGGGCATAAAATACCAAGAATTGAATTATCAAATCGAATTTTTTGGTTATTTGATATTTGGTATTTGGTAATTCGATATTTGATATGATATTCGGGAGTAAGATTTTAGAATTATGGTATTCGGATTTGGGTTTGGTATGAGACATTAGTATCATTTGGTATTCGGTATTTCCCAAATACCAAATTATTTACTTAATGAAAGTCATATATCAACATATCCATTACTCATTAGTACAAGTCCAAAGAGAAAGTTAAAAAATAAGCATGAATAATTCAAATACATGTCTTTTAGTTGTATTAATTTGATTTTCTTGATGTCTTCTTACTTGTTGATCTTCTATTATATAGTGTGTCCACATAAAAAATAGAAATGAATAGAGAAATAGTATTAACTTTGTAATATAAGTGACTATAACTTCAATACGGTATTATTGAATGTCGTATCAAATCAAAGTTTAATTTACCATTTTCCAAATTATCAAATCAAAATTTAAAAATTAGTATTTGATATCTACTTTTAACTATGAATTACCATATTATCAAATCTGAAATTTGAAAAACTCGAATCGAATACCAAATGCCATCCCTATGCATCGGGTCTCATTCAGAAAAAATGCTCCTCCATATTTAAAGTTCAAATCATTAAGAATTCGTTGTCACATCTGTCGATACCAATTGCCATAATATTTATATTCACATAACTACTAATATTTTTGTTTTTTTACCAAAAAGGGGATGGACATTTTATTATTTTAATAAATAACTTGTAATATCTTTTGTTGACTCTACAACAACCACACATTTAATTTTCACACTACCCGACATGATAGGTTAGAGAGATGAGTTCATTGATTACTTAATAGTGTTGGCCTCAAATAAGTATTTCTCGTTCTTTTTTATTTGTTATATTTTATTTTATAAAAAAATAATTTGATTAATTTTTAAATTAAATTATATTTAAAAAATTATATAAAAACTAATATAAATTATTTATATTAATATAATAAAAAAATTTAAAAAAATATTCATCAAAATCATATAGTTTAACAAGAAATAAAAAGGAATGAATGAAAGTAGTATTATATAATTTTTTTTCCTTGTTTTAATTTCTAAATTTGGAAAGTAAGAGAAATAGTACATAAAAGTCTTAACATTTTTCCTTGTTTGGTGGACGAAAATTAGGAAGATAAATCTCTCTATTGCCGACTTTTTTTAAATTTTTGTTTGGCATTTGATATTCGTACTGAAAAAAAAAAATAGAAATTTGTGTTATCAAATATGATTTCTCATCTCACTTTTTATCAAATCAGCTCATTAAAAAAATGAATGGTAAAAAATAAATTTTCATTATATATAGTAAGAATCTTTCTAATTTTTTCTTGTGAAAACATTAATATTTCTTTTTTCTCACTGATTCAAGCGGAATATATATGTGAATAGTTACAGCAGAAAATTTCAATAGAAAAATAGTGATTTCTTAGTATTGTGAACTTTGATCGACATTTTATAATTTATTTTTTAATATTATTATTAATATGAGAAAATTACAGTAATTTTTGTATAATTTTTAAAATTTAAATTTAATTTTAAAATATTAAATTTATCTTATCTAATTTAACTTTAAAAATTAGTTAAAATTAACTTTCACAATTGAAGAAAGTATTTCATAAAAAATATATCAAATCAAACGTGAACAAAAAGAAGTCCATATTTTTATAATATATTTCACTATATATACTCCCTCCAAGTCCAAACAAATATTATTGAAATCTCTCTTCTTTCTCTTTTTTCTTCTTTCTTCTTAATATATGTATCTCTTCCATTTTTTCTAATTCTTATTAATCCACAAAGGCAAAAAAGAAATCAGTTTGATTCAATGGCTTCTTCAAGTGGTACTCATGTTTTCTCTCTCTATACTCTCTCTCTTTCATACACATCGTTAATTAAAAAAAAAAATTAGCGCCAGACAAATTATGTTGTTAAATAATATAGATCTTATTTGACGATATAATAATATGAAAAAGGATATTTAGCGATAGAGCAGTCATAGCTAATTCTTTTTTTTTCTTTTGTAGCTAATTTCACACATATTATTGGAGATTAGCATTTTATTTGCTATGCTTTATTTAGTTATAGATTAATAATAAATTTCGTAACTAATTATTTTTTTTTAGTGAGAAAGTGGTCATAATTTCTATGACTATTGTCCCATGTTTTATCTAGCTAATAATTTACTTCACTGAATTATTCACCAAGGTTAGGATTTTAATTTATGGAATTTGGATAAATTATTTAGACATATTAAGTAGATCTTTAATATATGTAAAATATTTTCAAATTAAAGTTATTTAGTTCAGTCGAATCATAAACAAAATCATCACTTCATGCTTGTGCGTTTTAAGAAAGTGAGATATTTACGCCTTAATTCGAAGATATTTTAATTTCTCATTTCTTGAAATTTATACTTATATATATGTTCATCAACACAAATAAAACATACCAAAAAAAGGAGTTATATGTATTGAGAAAATTAAGATATATATTATTTGGATGCAGGAATTGGAAATAATGATGAATTGACTCCTTTACAAAAGCATGTAATGTTTTTTGATATTAACAAAGATGGAATTATATATCCTTGGGAAACATATCAAGGTTTGCATTTTTCTTAAATTTAATTATATGTATTAAATTTGATATTTTCCTCTAATTTTAGTATTTAATATCTACTTATTTTTGGTTTATCATTTTTAGGTTTTAGAAAATTGGGACGTAATGTTTTTCGTTCACTTTTAGCTGCTGTTCTCATCCATATTGTTACAAGTGGCAAGACTCGACCGGTAAATCGAATTCCGAATCATATATTTTTATTTACTTAATTATCTAAATTTTTATTTTATTTATTTATATCGTTAATCAGAGAGATTTGGATCGAGAATTTAGGTATATTGGTAATATTATATTGAATTGTGTGGTTATTTAAACTTAAACCGTTTAAGGAGAATAAATTAATTTTGTTTTTTTTCAAACTTTATGTCTTTTGTTAATAAAAATAAAACATTTGTAATGACGACAAATAATATTTTAATTTCTTGTCGGTAGTATATTATTATATAGCAGAAATTATTAATGCCTACTGGCCACTAGACATGTCACATTAATTAACTGAATACTACTCCCTTTATTTCATATTATCTAAAGTAAAGGTGTAGATAGTGGTAGACCTAAATGCTAGTTGTTTCTTTTTTATTATGACTAATGATTATGATAGGATGGATAATATCGTTAAGTTTAAACTTTGAAAATAGAAAATGTTTTAGTAGAGAGAGCATTTTCATCGCATTATATATCACGTAAATCTAAATTATACAAAAAATTGTTCATTGTCACTTTTCGTTATAGGAGTTTGGATCGTGTCTCAGTCACAATATGACTGTTCATCCTATACATATAAATAAATAATTCGTTCATTTTATTTTATTTTATATATCTTAGTTTGATTATGTACCAAGATTAAAGTGTAAATGTTTTTTTTTTGGAATTATTTTTGGCTAAATACTCATTTATTTGTTTTGCTATAGGGAAAATTGCCATCTCCACTATTTCCAATTGTGATTAAAAATATAAAATTTGGCAAACATGGCAGTGATTCTGATGCCTATGATTCTGAAGGAAGGTAAAAATGACCTTACACAATATACTTTATCTGTTTCAAATTTTTTTATCTTTTTTTTTTAAAAGTTCGGAAAATATTTTTCTTCGTGCCAAACATTATTGATTTTTTTCATACTTGTGAAGGTTTGTGCCAGAGAAATTTGAGGAGATTTTCAAGAAATATGCACATAAAAATTCCGAGTCTTTAACATCAGAAGAAGTGAATGAATTGCTCAAGAAAAATAGAGAACCTAAGGACTACTTTGGATGGTATATTTATACTTCTTTTCATTTTTGTGTTTTAAGTTTTAAATTTGCCAGTAAATTTTATTTAGATATTTGAATTATGATTTGTTTTAGTTGTTCATCTAAACACATGATAAAATAGTGTTCTTATTAGACTCTTTCGGCCTAGATTTAGGAAAATTTTATGCATGTGTTTTCAAGCGTACGTTAGTCAAAATAGATAAGTTAACTATTTAAAACATGTCATATTCTTTAATTGTATACATTAGACTCAATAATAAATCGTAGAACCTTGCAACTATTCTATTTGAGGTTGATCGTGTGTATATATTATATTAAAGAAATGTGTTAATTTTATGTAATTAACTTATTTATGTATAATAAGTGCTTTGAAAACATGTGCATAAGCTTTTTTAAAATTTGATGAGTTGAAAGCGTCTTATAAGAATATTTTATCATATGCTCAATTGTTTGATTGGAACATACTGTAGTCTAAATATTTCATGGCAAATTTAAGAAGTTGTTAATGAATTCTGTCACTTAATTTCCTTTTAAGGGGAAAAAAAAATTCATGGTTAAATATTATTATTATTTTTTACGAGACGAGAGTTTTTTGGAAAGAGCTTCTCTATCTCTATAAGATAGTGATAAAGTTTGCGTAATTTTAATGAATTTATTGTTGTTGTTATAATTTATTTATTATTATTTTTTTGGTGTAGGCTTAATGCTATGACAGATTGGAGGCTCCTATTTGATGTGGGAAAAAACAAGGATGGTATATTGACTAAAGAAGCAGTAAGAGATGTTTATGATGGAACCCTTTTTGAACAAAAGGCAAGAGAAGTTGCTGCAGAGAAGTCAAAAGTGAATTAACTAAATTTCAAAAAAAGTTAATTTTATTTATACTATAATTTTTTTTTGTCTTGTTTGTTATTTTGATACTCTTTGTTGTACAAAAGTGAACATTTTTAAATGGACTATTCACTACTATTTTTAATTTACATATATCTGATTTTTTATTTTTTTTTATGTTTTACTTGAATTGATGATTTATCGAAAATGTGTTATATTCAAGTCTTGATGATTTAATAAACTATGAGACCTTGTAAAGAGACTTGATTGCATGATTAGCGCATGTCCAAGACTGTCATGATTGATGAGCATAGGAAATAACTTAGTTTGGCATAACAGGTCGTGGATTTTTCTCCCTTGAGCAAGGAGGTTTTCACTTAAACATCCTTGTCCTTTACTTTAAGTATTACTGATTTTGTTGTTCATAATATTGTCAAGGGACCTGGTCCCCTTACTTGTGGTGGACTCATACAATTCATCACAACGCCTCTACCTTCTCAAGGTAGAAGCATGATAATTACGCACTAGTACCCTCTTCACACTTTATTTATGGAATTACAATGAGTATATTGTTATTGTTTGATTGAGTTTAAGTGGAGTTATAAAAAAACTTTGAGGAAAATGACTTTCCTAGTGAAAGTAAAAAAGCAGGTTCTATAAATTGCATTTCAAATCACAATTGTGTTCTCTCCACACTCTTAACACATCTAATCTTCACATTCACCTGTAGTCCCACCCACCCCTATCCTTTAGCCCTATGTACATAACCCGAGAAAATAGGCTATTAAAAATTCACTTATTTTCTAAAAAAAAAAATTTCATTCCTACCAAAAGACACCCTATACCTCATTCACACCGAAACCCCAAAAATATTTACACCATAAATACCCAAACAGATTGTCATGTGTCATTAAAAGTGGTCCATTGAATGTGGCTTGCTGCCTGTCTTGGCCCCTCTTCTACACACACATTTTTGTTATTGTTTTTTCCCTTATGGGAAAATTACATTTTTGTGTCAATCAAATAAAATTATAATAGTATCAATTATTTAACCGATTTATTTATATTTCTTTTGTTTTTTTACAAATCCCAAGATGAGGATTACAAGCAGGGGCAGAGCTAGCGTAGAGAAAGTAGAATTCATGATGATATGTTGATCGAGTCAAATATGGAAAATTAATTCACGCAGACGATGATCGACAAGTTGGCAAGCAAGTGTTAAAAAAATATGCATTAAATAGTACGATAGACAATATTATGAAAAAAATGGTCACATAAACCTCTTCTGACTCAATGTGTGTTGTAAGGTCCACATGAATAGAGACTTGACCATAGCAAGTGTGTGTTAATTGAATTTGAATCTAAACATAATTCTTCTTCAAAAGATTTAGTAAAATGATCGATCAGGGTTGTGATGAGATGAATATATGATCTCAAGTATTCATAAATTAGAGGTTTTAAGTTTATGTTCTGTGTATCATGAAAATATCCTATTAGGAAGCACTTCTCTTTTAAATAAGACTTATGTGACATGAATTTGCACTCTAATGCAAATATCAACACTGAACGAGAAATCCAAAGAAAGTAGTACTCTTAAGAGATCGTTTGGTAGGATAAGAGATAATAATCTCAGGATAATTAAAATGTAAAATATCTTACGGTTGATTAAAGGTATAAGTTAATTCCCACCATTATACTACAAATGAAATATGTTATCCCATATATATATATATATATATATATAGTGAGATAGCGAATCTCATTGGATAGCTCAATCCATAGAATAACTATATCTAATCCATCTCCAATAAGCGACACAAATCCAAATTAATTCGAATTTCAATATGAATATCAAACGCTAAATGAAAATAAAAATAAAATGGTACTTGAGGAGAAGAGAGTAAGACTTAGGTCTCGTCTAATACTTGGAAAGAGTTAACTACATTGGTGTAACAACAAATTTTGTGCTTCAAAAACATCCAGCATAATTCCACTAGTGAAGTATGGAAGAGTAAATAACCTTATCTTTATTTTGTGAAGATATAAAGAAATTGTTTCCTATAATCCTCGACTCAAGATACATATAGATAAGACATGCATAGTAATAAAATCCATTTGATGATGAAAAAGTCAATTCTTGAACGCTCATGCAGTTATTATATTCCCTACTACTTCTATTCCAACTTTCACTACCTCCAATCCAAACATGAGTATATCAGTCATGTCACTCATGTCACTGAAATTTTCCAATGATGATGATGATGACGATGACAATGATGATGATGATGATGACGACGATGACAACGATGATGATGATTCGTCTTGAACTACGAGTATTTTATCTCCTAATTCATATGAATACTTCAAAGTCCCAAAACTTTCATTCCTATTTGAATCATTCCTACGCACTGACAAATTACACTCTCCTTTCTTAAAAGGTCTTATCATGGTGAGGTTTAACTCGCCAACATACTTGTCATCTGAGTAACTCCTTTTACAAAACAACTTAATAACAGCATCAACATACCCTCGTATGATATCTTTCTCGGGCACGTAGAAGCAAATCCTAGTATTCCAATCAGGATTCGTCTTGTTCACAAGATCAACTTCCGTGCACCCGCTCATTCCTGCTATTGAAACCTTCGCGTAAACTTTCATTTCCCCAAAGGTTCGAACATCTATAAGGTCTCTAGCAGAATGGATGGTAAAATAGAAATACCTTGCCTCCATATTATTATGAGTTTCGAAAAACAATTTCTTTCGTGGCAACTTTTTAGATACTGCATGAAAAAAATGATTGACCTAAGTTATCAATTTATAGAGCCTTAGTTACAAATATATCAAGATAGTCTAAGGACCACAAGCAGGGACGGAGTTACCTTATAGAAAAGGGAATTATTGATGATATGTTGATCGAGTCAATATGAAAAATTATTCCACGCGGTCAACGATTGATTGACTCAGAGGCGGCTCAACGTAATTCGGGGCCTAAAGCGAAATTTCAATTCAAGACCTAAAATATAAACAAACTTCGTATATATATTTATTCAAATTTTATTTCTATAAGTAATAAGTTGACAAATATTGAATAAAGATAAGAGTTAGAACTATAGAATCTAAAGAAGTTGATGACTTGGTATACCCCATTTTAATATGTTTGAAACTAAAATTTAAAAACAAATAAAAAAAAAATTGTAATGCACTTTGTCCAACACTTTTCACTATTAATTCTTATTTTTAACAAAGTACAAAGGATGTTCAAGTAGGTAAAATAATATATTTTAAAAATATTATACTTTTAATCATAAATAATTAATTTTTTCTATAAAATTTTTAACGCGTAATTTATTCTTGATAAAAATTTGAGGCCTAAGGCGTAAGCCTTATTTATAAAGCATAGAGCCGCCCTAGATTGACTAGTAAGTGTTAAAGAATTTGGAATTATTAGTAACATAAGACAATATTATGGACAAGAAAAAATCATATTTAACACAATTTGTAAATTTCTGACTCAATGGCATGTGTTGTGTAAGGTCCACAAACACTCACCTGTAGGTTATTAAAAATTCACTTATTTTTCTAAATACCCAAACAGATAATCATTAAAAGTGGTCCATTGAATGTGGCTTGCTGCCTGTCTTGGCCCCTCTTCCACACACACATTTTTGTTATTGTTTTTTTCCTAATGGGAAAATTACATTTTTGCGTCAATCAAATAAAATTATAATAATATCAATTATTTAACCAATTTATTTATATTTCTTTTTTTTTTTTTACAAATCCCAAGATGAAGATTACAAGCAGGGGCAGAGCTAGCTTAAAAAAAGTAGAATTAATGATGATATGTTGATCGAGTCAAATATGAAAAATTAATTCACGCAGACGATGATCGACAAGTTGGCAAGCAAGTGTTGAAAAAATATGCACTAAATAGTACGATAGACAATATTATGAAAAAAAATGGTCACAATTATATTTAAAAGGATGTTGTAAAGTCTAGTACGAGTCCTCTTCTGACTCAATGTGTGTTGTAAGGTCCACATGAATACAGACTTGACTAAAGCAAGTGTGAGTTAATTGAATTTGAATCTAAACATAATTCTTCTTCAAAAGATTTAGTAAAATGATCGGATTGTGGTGAGATGAATATATGATCTCAAGTATTCATAATTAGAGGTTTTAAATTTAAGTTTTGAGTATCATGAAAATATTCTATTAGAAAGCGCTTCTCTTTTAAATAAGACTTATGTGACATGAATTTGAATTAATTTGCACTCTAATACAAATATCAAATACTGAACGAGAAATCCAAAGAAAGCAGTACTCTTAAGAGATTGTTTGGTAGGGTAAGAGATAATAATCTCGGGATAATTAAAATGTAAAATATCTTACGGATGATTAAAGGTATAAGTTAATTCCCACCATTATAGCGAGATAGCGAATCTCATTGGATATCTCAATCCATAGAATAACTTTATCTATTTCATCTTTCATAAGCCACACAAAGCTAAATTAATCCAAAGTTCAATATGAATATCAAATGCTAAATGAAAATCCAAAGAAAATAGTACATGACGAGAAGAGAGTAAGACTTAGGTCGTCTAATACTTGGAAAGAGTTAATTATGTTGTTGAGTATAATTTTTTTTATCTTTTCTTGATATAATAAAAATAATAAATAAAAGAAATAAATATATGTTAAAAATAGTGGACAAATAAAATTAAATGGAAGGGGTAATAAAATAATTTCGACAATAAATAAGAAAGACTGAAACTTACATATAAATCGCATTCGCTGAATGCGTTTTATGCCTTATTTCTCAGCCCTTTCTATTTAGGCATCTAAGAAGGGTTTTTTAAGTTTTTAACATCATGACCTTTTTTTAAAAAAACAAAAAATAAGATTGTGGATCCAGATAAGAAAAATAGGGTAGGGGATTAACAATCTGGAGAATCGAACATTCACCGATAAAGTTAAATTTTAGGTGGTAATCAATTGAGATATGAAGATTCTCAGAAAAAATAAGCAAATAATATTGAATATAAAATGGAAAAAATAATTATATTTTCTTGATATGATAAAGTAAGGAAATAAATATATTTTTAAAATAGTGGAAAAATAAAATTAACATAAGGGATAATATAATAATTTCAACAATAAATAAGAACAGACTGAAAGTTATACATAAATCGCACTCGCCAATGCGTTTTATGCCTTATTTTCTCAGCTCTTTCTATTTAGGCATATAAGAAGGGTTTTTCAAGTTTTCAACGCTATGACCCTTTTTTTAAAAGACAAAATCTAAAATTGTGGGTCGAGAAAAGAAAAATAGGGGAGGGGATTAACAATGTGGAGAATCGAACATTCACCGATAAAGTTAAATTTTAACTTAAACGAAAGAGGTAATAATGTAATTTCAACAATAAATAAGAAGACACTGAAACTTATGCATAAATCGCATTCGGCGAATGCGTTTTATGCCTTATTTTCTCAACTCTTTCTATTTAGTCATCTAAGAAGGTTTTTCAAGTTTTCAACAACATAAAAAAAATTCAACGTAATTCGGGGCCTAAAGCGAAATTTCAATTCAAGGCCTAAAATATAAACAAACTTCGTATTTATATGTATTTATTCAAATTTTATTTCTATAAGTAATAAGTTGACAAATATTGAATAAAGATAAGAGTTAGAACTATAGAATCTAAAGAAGTTGATGACTTGGTATACCCCATTTTAATATGCTTGAAACTAAAATTTAAAAAAAAAAAAAAAAAAATCTGTAATGCACTTTGTCCAACACTTTTCACTATTAATTCTTATTTTTAACAAAGTACAAAGGATGTTCAAATAGGTAAAATAATATAGTTTTAAAATATTATACTCTTAATCATAAATAATTAATTTTTTCTATAAAATTTTTAACATGTAATTTATTCTTGATAAAAATTTGAGGCCTAAGGCGTAAGCCTTATTTTATAAAGCATAGAGCCGCCCTAGGTTGACTAGTAAGTGTTAAAGAATTTGGAATTATTAGTAACATAAGACAATATTATGGACAAAAAAAAAAATCATATTTAACACAATTTGTAAATTTCTGACTCAATGGCATGTGTGGTGTAAGGTCCACAAACACATATAGATGCTTGACTTTTTGTTTTTTCGAATTTACTCATTATTCGATATCATAAGGATTTGAATTTATATCGAAAAGTTTTCTACATGTAGAAGAAAGAAAATAATGAAGAAAACGTAGCAGTTAATAAGAAAAGCAGTGTCAAATCTAACAAATAATTGTGGATTAATTATCAATCTGAAGAATTAAACATTCACCGATAAAGTTGAATTTTAACTTAAACGGAAGGGGTAATAATGTAATTTCAACAATAAATAAGAAGAGACTGAAATTTTTACATAAATCCCATTCGTCGAATGCGTTTTATGCCTTACTTTCTTAGCTCTTTCAATTTAGGCATCAAAGAAGGATTTTCCAAGTTTTCAACGCCATAACCTTTTTTTAAAAGTCAAAAATAAAATTGTGGGTCGAGAAAGTAAAAATAGGAGAGGGGATTAAAATTATGGAGAATCGAATATTCACCGATAAAGTTGAATTATAACTTAAACAGAAGGGGTAATAATGCAATTTCAATAATAAATAAGAAGAGACTGAAATTTGTACATAAATCGCATTCATCGAATGTGCTTTATGTCTTATATTCTCAGCTCTTTTTATTTAGGCATCTAAGAAGGGGTTTTCAAGTTATTAACGCCATGACTTTTTTTTAAAAGACAAAAAATAAAATTGTGGGTCGAGAAAAGAAAAACAAGGGATGGGATTAACAATCTGGAAAATCGAACATTCACTGATAAAGTTGAATTTTAATTTAAACGGAAGGAGTAATAATGTAATTTCAACAATAAATAAGAAGAGACTGAAATTTGTACATAAATCGCATTTGCCAAATGTGTTTTATGTCTTATTTTATCTGCTCTTTCAATTTAGGCATCTAAGAAGGGTTTTCTAAGTTTTCAACGCCATGACCTTTTTTTAAAAGTCAAAAAATAAAATTGTGAGTCGAGAAAAGAAAAATAGGGAAGGGGATTAAAATTTTGGAGAATCAAATATTCACCGATAAAATTAAAGTTTAACTTAAACGGAAGGAGTAATAATGTAAATTCAACAATAAATAAGAAGAGACTGAAATTTGTACATAAATCGCATTTGTTGAATGCGTTTTATACCTTATTTTCTCAGCTCTTTCTTTAGGCATTTAAGAAGGGTTTTTCAAGTTTTCAATGCAATGACCTTTTTAAAAGACAAAAAATAAAATTGTGGGTCGAGAAAAGAAATATAAGGGATGGGATTAACAATCTGGAGAATCGGACATTCACCGATAAAGTTGAATTTTAACTTAAACGGGAAGGGGTAATAATGTAATTTTAACAATAAATAAGAGGATACTGAAATTTGTACATAAGTCGCATTCGCCGAATGCGTTTTATGCCTTATTTTCTCAGCTCTTTCAATTTTGGCATAAAAAAGGGCTTTCCAAATTTTCAACGCCATGACTTTTTTTAAAAGTCAAAAAATAAAATTAAGGGTCGACAAAAGAAAAATAAGGGAGGAGATTAAAATTGTGGAGAATTAAATATTCACCGATAAATTTTTTACTTAATTAATTATGATTAAGTAATATAAATTTTTACTTTGATTTATTAATTATTATAATTAAAATATGTAAACGCCATGTATACATAAATATTTACCCCACTTACAAATATAGATGCATTTATCTAATTTAAACAATCTGAGGTTGGGGAGTAAAATTAATGCTTTAATAAGGATGACACTTTAGCCTAAATATCTTCTTATATTATACTAGATATAGGACCCCGTGCCAGCACGGGGCCCAATATATATTATTTTTTTATTTTAATTTATGTCATATTATGGAATTTGAGAAGTTATTGAAATTTTTATATGATTTTAAAAATATTTTAAATTTTTAGCTATTGTGATTTATAGTACTTTTTTTTAACATAATTTTGAAAATAATATTTATTACTCTGTTTATTCTAATTTATGTGGCACACGCAGAATTTCAAATATTAACCATTTTTTATATGTCTCTTTAATATATTAAGTTCTTAATTATTGTATTTTATAGTACATTTTGAACCTAATTTTTTAATAATATATGTTATTTGCCATGTCCCAATTTATGTGGCATTAATTGATAGATTTGTTGGAGTCGAGAGATTTATTTTGTTAATTATTGTAATTTATAATTTGTTTTTCGTCAATTTCGTCGACTATTTTTTTTATTAATTATTGTAATTTATTGTTTCTTTTTCGTCAATTTCAAAAAATATATGTTTATCATATAATCCATTTTATGTGGTACCAATAGAATTTAGAGAGTCAATTAAATTTTTTATATAAGTTTTAAATAATTAAGTTGTTAATTATTGTAATGTATACTTATATTATTTTTAAATATATTTAAATATTATATGTTAGGTTTTTTATCCTAATTTATATGACATTGATAGGATTTAAAGTGTTAAATAATTGTTAATTATTGTAATAGATAATATGGAGTATTTAAGTCATTTATAGTATAGTAATTAATATATAATATGTAGTATTTAAGTGTTATATTATGGAATTTGAGAAGTTATTGAAATTTTTATATGATTTTAAAAATATTTTAAATTTTTAGCTATTGTGATTTGTAGTACTTTTTTTTTTTTACATAATTTTGAAAATAATATTTATTACTCTGTTTGTTCTAATTTATGTGGCACAGGCAGAATTTCAAATATTAACCATTTTTTATATGTCTCTTTAATATATTAAGTTCTTAATTATTGTATTTTATAGTACATTTTGAACCTAAAATTTTAATAATATATGTTATTTGCCATGTCCCAATTTATGTGGCATTAATTGATAGATTTGTTGGAATCGAGAGATTTATTTTGTTAATTATTGTAATTTATAGTTTCCTTTTCTTCAATTTCAAACAATATATGTTGTTAATTGATAGAATACTTTTAATGTAATTTTTAAAAAAAAATATGTGTGACTCTCCATGTCCCAATTTATGTGTCACATGTAAAGTTTTGACAATTAACCAAAATTTTAATACATTTTTAAAAAAAAATTAAGTCGTTAAATTTTCAGTAATTTAAATTGTTGTATTATTTATTACAATTTATAATGCTTTTAAAGTAGTTTAAATATTGTACTATTTATTATGATTTATAACACTTTTTTTTAAAAATTTATGTCATATTATGGAATTTAAGAAGTTATTGAAATTTTTATATGATTTTAAAAATATTTTAAATTATTAGCTATTGTGATTTGTAGTACTTTTTTTTAACATAATTTTGAAAATAATATTTATTACTCTCTTTGTTCTAACTTATGTGCAAGATGCAGAATTTCAAATATTAACCTTTTTTTATATGTCTCTTTAATATATTAAGTTGTTAATTATTGTATTTTTTAGTACATTTTGAACTTAATTTTTTAATAATATATGTTATTTGCCATGTCCCAATTTATGTGCATTAATTGATAGATTTATTGGAGTCGAGAGATTTATTTTGTTAATTATTGTAATTTATAGTTTCTTTTTCGTCAATTTCAAACAATATATGTTGTTAATTGATAGATTTTTTGGAGTGGACTATTTTTTTTATTAATTATTGTAATTTATTGTTTCTTTTTTGTCAATTTCAAACAATATATGTTTATTATATAATCCATTTTATGTGGTACCAATAGAATTTAGAGAGTCAATTAAATTTTTTATATAAGTTTTAAATAATTAAGCTGTTAATTATTGTAATGTATAGTATTACTTATATTATTTTTAAATATATTTAATATTATATGTTAGGTTTTTTATCCTAATTTATATGGCATTGATAGAATTTAAAGTGTCAAATAATTGTTAATTATTGTAATAGATAATATGGAGTATTTAAATCATTTATAGTATAGTAATTAATATATAATATGTAGTATTTAAGTGGAAGGTGGTGGGGCCCACTTATATAGTTTGATAAATATATTGGACATTAGTTGTGATTTATAGTATAGTAATTAATAATATATAATATGTAGTATTTAAATGGAAGGTGGTGGAGCCCACTTATATATTTTATAAATATATTGGACATTAGTAGTGATCTTATTGGACCATTGGTAGTCATTCCTAGACTCTTCTATAATATAGTAATTAGTTGTTCACGATCCAATTTAGCACAATTGCAAATTTTATTTTATTTTGCACATCTAATATAATCGTACACTTCTAATTCAATGCTAAGGTCCACATGAATAAATTTTTAATTTTTAGAGAAAATTGTTCCAATATTTTATATTCGTATTAGAACTCTTAATTTTTAACGGAATTTGTACATGAGACCTCTAAATAAAAATAAATAAGTATTTATCATTCTACGAATCCTTATTGGTACGTGTGAATGGAGACGTGACTTATAAACAAGAGAAGAAAGAAAGACTCAAGTTGTAATTCATAGAGTACTTGAAAATTAAAAACTAGCTACAATTTGTTGCATTTTTCTTGTCACAAATTCGGAATTTGTTCATGTTGCAACTGTTGCTTCGTGAAACATGCACTTGTGCAATTTCACTTGAAATATGTACATTAGCACGATAGATATTTTTGTATCCTCAATAAGAGGTTTCATATTCGAGCCTAATTAACATGTAGTTGCTTTTGAAAAGGATTGTTTAAACCCCAAAAGTGAAACTTTCTGACTAGGGTTATCTAGGAGGTGTCGATCCGAACACTCTCGATAAATAATTACACTGTATATATAAGATATATTTTTAATTTCTTTTAACTGTATATATAGATTTTGAATCTCATGAATACAAGACTAGAGGTTCATATATATAGTAGTTTAGAGAATTTAAAACTCGCTGTAAAGTTTCAAGTTCAAATCTCGCACTAATTCCCGACATGAATCTAAATTAGGATTAGTTGGATCTCAAGGGAGTCCAAACATCAAGCGGAAAAAACAAGAAGAGATTTCCAAGTATATAAAGAAAAAGTTATTTCTTTTCTTACTTTAATATAGATATTACAATAAATTTAGGAGTGAACACTTTAAAATTGTACATTCAAATTAAATTATTATAAGCAACATTCTTTACTGCTACCAATTTTAGTTATATATTTGAGTCAACAAATTTTAAGGTAAAAGGAAAATGGTAATTTTGAAAGTGTGCGATTAGTGAGAATTTTGAAAGAATAAATCAAATAAAAAAATAAAGAAAAAAAGATACTTAATTAAAACGCAAGAAGAGAATCAGAGCTACTTATCCACATGAAAGAGGACTTGATTTTAACAGAAATTTTACCTTGTGCTTGTATGATATTGATCTCTGGCACGATGAATTCTAACGTCTTGTTCCACTCAGGATTTATGTTGTTCACAACATCCGGTTCGGTACACTTACTCTTTCCTGCTATTGAAACCTTTGCATAAACTTTCATTTCTCCAAATTTTCGAACATTTATAAGGTTACTAGCAAACTTTATGAGTTTCAACAAGCAAACTTTTTTATAATATATCAATTTATAAAAACTTTTTTATAAGTTTCAACAAGCAAACTTTATGAGTTTCAACAAGCAAACTTTTTTGTAACAAACTTGTTTCTACTCTTTGTAAAAATTGAATGACTTAATATATCAATTTATAAAAACTCTAAAATGAGGACCACAAAACCTAGATAGATATTAATGGTATTTTGGTTGATCGAGTAAACGTTGAAAATTATTATTCCACGCGGTCCATGGATGAAGATACATTGACAAGTCAGTGATTAAGTAAATAAAAATATGTTATATCCTTAATAGTTTAAACTTTAAAATAAAAATTAATATGGTATCAAAACAGGCAAATTAATTCAATTTCACAACCATCAAAAAGATAAAAATATTTTTTCGCATGTTTAACTCATAAAAAAAAACTGAACTCACATGTAAGAGACAAATTGTGTTGAGATATATAATTGAATAAATGCTTTATTTTTTAGAATGAAATCATCACATACTTCAATAACGCGTTTATAATTTCATTTTCATATAATTAAATTTGTCCTATGGACTCTTTGCATGAGCTGTAATTAGGTCCACTTGTATAGGGACTTGACTGGTAAATGTGTGTGAATTTCATCGATCACAATTGTGTCTTAACACATACATTCTTTTACTACTAGAAGATTTAATGTATTTAGTCAAATATAATTATTTATGAATATGATTATTCAATTGTAAAATATAAAGTATAGAAAGGAAGCCATTTGGGTTTTCAAGAAAAGTTAGAGGGAACAATTTAAGAGTGGCCTATCTAAGATTTTAACTGAAAAGATTTGATTTTTTTTTAAAAAAGTAGCATTAAATTTATAATTATATTTTTAAAATTATGGGCTAATTAGATCTAATATCTATTAATATTTTAACGACTATTCACGTAAAAATCTACATTTACACTATACAACAGCCCAGCAAAAACCATGACAATAAATAATTTATTAAATCTTATGTTTTTAAAATCAATTTTAACCAATATATTTAATATGTACAGTCAATGTATATTTTAATTATGCATTTATTATGTACTAGTTGTTATGAATTGAGAATACATCAGCAACAACTACTATTTTATTATGGCTAAGCGGTTAATTTTTTTTGGAAAAAAGGTAAATATACTCCGAATTATCGTAAATAATATGCAGATATCCTCCATTATACTTTTGAGACATTGGTGTCCTTACCGTTCAAAAACTAGAGAATATAAATCCTTTATACTAACGGACAAATCTTATCCACTAATCCGACATTTATTAAATGTTGGACTGACGGATAAAATTGCGCCACTTGTCCCTATTTAGTCTTCCGTGAGAGTGAATTATTATTATTTTCATGTGTAGCATCTACACAATTAAAAATACATTCACAAAATGTAGAACCATCAGGTGATATTTGACATGAAGCTTTATAAATCAAATAGAAAGAAGCTTGTTTGCTCTTCTTTAAACAATGTAATGACCCAAAAGGTCATTTTGGTGATTTTTCGTGGAAATGACTATTTTGCCCTTTCGGTAGTTGCCCCGAGTCCCATGTTTTTGTGGTTATAAAGTTGGTTTGAGGAAAAGTTGGTAAAAAGTTAAGTTTTTGAGAAGTTGAGTTTTTTATGAGTTAAAGTTGGTTAAAAAGTGTTTTTCGAGTCATTTGGAGTTTCGGGACTCGGATCGGATTTCTGTCGATTCCGACAATTTTAAAATGTCGAAATGGGTCTGTGTGAAGTTACGGAGTTGAAACGAAGAATTGAGGTCCTAAGTTGCTAAAGTTGTGAAATTTTGATAAAGAGTTGACTTTGGTCAACATATGAGGTTCCGAGGCTCAAATTGAAATTCCGAGAGTACCGTTGGTTTCGGGAGGCGATTCTAAGTCTAGAATGAGTCTTGGTTGAATTTTTAGACGCTCCGTTTGAGTTTCGAATTTTTTTGGCGTTAAACTAGTTTCTTGGCATCTTATTGAATTTCGGGTCAAGGAGTCCTCGAATTCAAATTCCGACGGTTCCATTGAGTCCAGAACGTCGAATTTAGTGGGGGTACATATTTAGTTTGTGTGCACGAGATTCCGAATGAATCCCGAGGGTCCAACGGGGACTTAAACTTTGGTGTTATTGTTGTTTCAGCTGCCGTGTTTTTTAGCTACAACAACCGTTTTTTTTTCTTTTTTTAAAGCCAAAATCAGTAGCTATTTTCCCACAACTTGAAAATATCCATTTCTCCATTTTTAGACTTTGAGAGCTCGAAAATAGGCGATTTCAAGTGGTTTTTCGCAAGGAATTCATTGGGTAAGTTATTTCCAACTTATATCTTTGATTTGCATCGATTATTTATGGATTTTAACATCAAAATTTGAGATCTCAACTGTAAAATTTGGGGTTTTTTGCCTAATCCGAATTTAATAGAAAATTTGAGTTTGTGAACTCATTTCAACTCCTTTTTCGAAACGGTTTTCACTATTGGATTCTAAATTTCTTGGGGAACATTTTTCACTAAAATTTTCCAGATTTCGAGAATATTTTCCGGAACGAGATTTGTTGACCATTTTACCCTTTTTCTCCAAATTTCACGATATTGGTGTTGTTAGATTCGTATTGATTGTGGGATTCCATTTATGAATAGATTGTGGTGATTTGGAGCGTGCTCGGAAGGGTAAAACTCAAATTTGAGTTACTAGTTGAAGTGTTTTGAGGCAAGAGACTTCTAAACTTTGTTAAACTCTTAGACTACACATGACTACTTTCCTAATTGTGTTGGGGAGTAATGGGGATTGAGGATGAGTTTTATTTGTTGATTGAAATTGGTGTAATTGAAAGATGGGGAATAAAACGAGCTAAATGTGTTATATGTGACTTGAATTTGTTGAATAAGTCATGTGATAACTGATATTGAGGGGATAGAAGAGCATGAGTAGGCTATGATTGATACAGACATTGATGTTGAGACAGATGATGGGTAATACTATGATGTGGTCGTGATATGGTTGTGATTGAGACAGACGATGTGTAATACTATGATGTGGTCGTGATATGGTTGTGATTGAGACAGATGATGTGTAATACTATGATGTGATCGTGATATGGTTGTGATTGAGACAGATGATGTGTAATACTATGATGTGATCGTGATATGATTGTGATTGATGACATGTGCATATTCATTATTCATCCCATGTGTGAACTATCTGTTGCATGAGTTCTGAGACACTGATATGAGGATGGATGGATATGAGACACAGTTGAGACTAGCTCCGGCTAGAGATATATGAGATGGACTAGCTCCGGCTAGCGATTTGGATGCCAATGGGATCTGGTTCCGGCGGTGATACATGGTCCATGTGTGGCCCCCATGGGTTCTGATTTAAGTATTCAGTGCGGTCTGATTACGTCAACAGATGTGTATCTTAGGACAGACATGTATCACGACTACATGACATCATTATTGCATTTGCATCACATTTGACTTCATTTTTGTCTGTGGTGTATGGATTTTACCCATTTGCCCCTCTTCATGTGATATATGATCTATTTGCTCTTACGTGAGGATATGAGGTTGATGTTGAGACACTGTTGGATATATCTGTTGATTATGAATTGTGTAGTATAGGTTGTTGGTTCGATATTAGAATGAAGTTTCGGTGGTTCGGTTGGAATTGAAAGGAGTTGTTTGTAGCTGCTAGTTTAGCTTAGTTTAGTGTTACTTGCGAGTACCTGTTGCTTTTGGTACTCACCCTTGCTTCTACACAGTTGTGTAGGTTGACAGCTCTATCAGATCCGGCTTATTACTCATTTTCAGATTAGAGCTTCTTACTTGAGAGGTAGCGGTTCATTCCAGACGTGCCCTCAAGTTATCTATATTTACTGTTCTGTTCTATTCTAGAACTTTACTATGAGACTTGTATATTTTATTCAGATTCCGTATTAGAGGTTTGTACATGTGACAACCAATTCTGGGGTTATGTTGAGTTTATTTAAAGACTTCCGCTTATCTTTCTATCTTATTCTTGTTTTATTAATTTCGTATCGTCGGATTTTTGGGTGTTAGGCTGACGTGTCCGGTAGGATTTGGGCACGTGCCATCACATCTGGTTTTGGGGTGTGACAAACAATCATCATTAGCACCAGTGCAAATATTATAGCCAATATCAACTGTACATTCATCCCCTTCAACTCTCCCAATCATAATTCCATCATCTGCATTTGTTTAACAAATATATCAGAGTCAAACCCTTTTATAACAATATCGTTCGTCTTATTAAAAACATCTATTATAGCATAATATAAAAAGTAGTTTCAAGAAACCACTAATAAATGTAGTTGTTATTAGTGAAACCGAATTAGATTAACTCAATATTTCAAAACTAAAAATATTTCACAACACTTCTTATATCAATATATGAAAAAAAAATTAATTATGTCAACATGTGTGTCGATCGGATTCTTTAAAAGTAGAGTATTTTCAGAAAATCTAACACGAATAGGACATCGAAAGTGAAAAGTCTATGCAACTCAGAATAACAGATAATTTGGGATGGAAAGAGTAATTGTATGTACCTGATATAAAAGCTATATGGATGGCAACAAAGAGTGTGTTGATGAGTTTTGCCATTTTGAAAATTTGTCAATTAAATTTACAAAACTTTTTTCTAGGATCCTTAATATATATACTATGTCATTGGACAAGAAGATGTTGAAATTTTGGTATATTAATTGTTAACTTAGTTATATTACCAATTGTGTAAGTGTAAAATGATTTCTTATATTACTCATTTAATAATGGGGAACTTTCACATATAGCCACTCAAAAATAGCCTAATTACTCTCCATAGCTATAGTTTGATAATTACAATTCCTAGCTACATGTTATATGGAGGAGAGAGGCGAGCGAAACTGGGAGAGAGAGGAGAGAGAGGGGGGGGGGGGGGGGCAAAGAGTGGGAGAAAGGTGAATTGTATATGTATATAAGTTAGATAATTGTATATTATTCATATATATTTGTATATATGGCAAGCGAGATTGGGAGAGGGAGGATAGAGGCGAGCGAGGGAGGAGAGAGGCGAGCGAGAGGGGGCAGAGAGTGGGAGAGAGGTGAATTGTATATGTATAAAGGTTAGATAATTATATATTATACATATGTATTTGTATATTCTAGTGAATTATACATATACAAACGTGGCTAATTATACAAACTCGAAGTCAGCTCGCGTAATTAATGTATAATGTTAGTCGTGAGTGATAATTATAGCAAACTAGAGCTATGATGAGTAATTAAGTAGTATAAGTTTGCTTAACCGCGTAATTTTCCCTTTAATAATTTACTAGTATAAAAATTCACAAACTATTTGACATAATTATTTTTCCAAACAAAGAAGGGCAAGTATTTGTTTTGTATTTTTGTTAATAGTATATATATAATCTACTCATCCATTTTTTTTTCTAAATTTTAATTAATTCATTCATTTTAATAATTTGTTCAAGTATCTATTAAAATTTGTGTTTTCTTTATTAGGTATATATATAACATATCAAATTAGGAAAAAAATCATGGATCAATCTAAGCTATATACAATTCAATTTATAGATGAACTGAATTGGATGTATTAAAATAATCGAATTACTAGATCCGTCCAAATTTAAATAAATTACAAAAATTATTTTCATGAATTAATTTTGTTATCCCTAACCATAGCCAAAAATATTGTCCATAAGGCTGTCTGTTGCACTTGTTGGACACTTGCTCTTTTTCTTTTTTTTTTCTTTGATATATGTATTATTTTATTACTAATAAAAAAAACAAATAATAGTCCAAATATCTGGTCAACTTATTTTGTAATGTCCCTAAACTAAAGCCATAAATAAGTATTTAACATAAAGTAGGTGGCTTACAAGTCATTTATATCATAATCTGATTAATTAGTCATTATATGAATATAAAATACATCTCAAGTTGACTTTTGAAATGTTTAACAAACAAAAAAAAGTCATGACATTATATTTTCTATTTTAATCCTCAACTAAAAACTTTTATGTCCAAAAAAAAAGTTAAGACAGAATAATTGACACCTAGATGAACTTCTCTTCTTTGTGCTATAGATTTTCACACCTTTTATCAATTTTTTTCAGCTATCAAGAGATTTCGACTTGTAGAGTTGATCCTCTGTGTATAAACAAGTCATGGCCATTATAAATAATGCTCTGTGTATAAACAAGTCATGGCCATTTGTGTAGTATTTGTTTGGGTTACTAGAGTCCAAATTATAAATAATGCTCTGTGTATAAACAAGTCATGGCCATTTGTGTGGGATATACATTATCACATTTAAGCATAAAAAATAAAAAGCTTTTCAGTAATTCGATGGAGATGACTCATTTAATTTGTAGCTTATCGAAGATATGATTTTAAATAGAAAAATATAAAGGTCGAATATTAGGATTGAAAGGTAATATGTATTGTTGACACCCAATTTTGACCCTTTCCGATAATAATTAATTTTCAAACTTCTTAATTCCAAACGATTTAAAATAATTAGTTTTTATAAAGTTCAAAATATTTTAAAAGTTATTTTAATTAATTTTATCATGTTTATAATTTTTAAATAATATATATTTTATATAACTTTTTATATATAATTAGTATACCTTATAAATATTCAAAAATTATCTCAAAAAGAATTTAGTTTTACTTAAATACTTTATCAAATTAATTTGTCTAAATTAGTCGCTTATATTTTGACTCTTTCGTTAATAATTAAGTTAATTATTTTATCTTGTTAAAATTAAGAAGTTCGTTAGTTAATTATATTAATTCGTCTTATTCAATTTTTAGTCGAATTCACTAGTTTATCAAATTTGGCTAATTTTTAAATCCGATAGAAATTTTTTTTAAAAACCAAATCAGGCCATTTTACCAACTCCCATAACCCATTGTATTTTTCCAATTCCAAATACCCATTTCCAGACCAAATTTAATACCAAAACAGACCCACTACCCACCCATACGTAACAATAATACAACAACAACTTACAAACAACAGTACCAGCCCACCATCTCCAGCAGTAATAATCCCATTCCCTTTTCCTTTAAATTCCACCGCCCCAGCCCACTTCCTTTCCCCTAAACCGACCCAGTACGTTTAAAAACAACAGCATACACCAAACAGACCTATACACGTACCAATACAGTACGCCCCACCCCCTACGTGTTTTTTCTTCACAGAGAAACCCAGAAAGGACAGCAGCTCCAACGTTCTCAAACAGCTTGTCTTCTTCCTCATGTCCCTCTCAATCGTACGTTTAGAGCAGAGAAAAGCAGCACGCGTCTGTCCTTATTTCCTCTTTCGAAATGGGACAAAATTTCAGGAAAAAGGTGTTTGTGAAAGATTTTGGCATTTTGATTTTCAAATGGGCCCGTGAATCCAATTTTTGATATGGTTTCCCCCCCCCCCCCCCCCCCCCTTAATTTGGGACCGGGATTTTTCCCTTAAAAAGGATGTCCTCTTTCTTTGTTAAGGGGGGATTTTTGAGTTGGAATTTTATTTTATTTTTTAAGAAGGAGCATAGCACAGTAAAAGAGCTACTCATACAAATCCGTTCATAAGAGAGAAGAGAGACTGGTTTTCAATCCGAGTGTCAATATTTTCTGCGTTTACTTTTGTTTCCTCCAAGCTCCTTCAAATTCGAGATTCTGCCCAGGTTTTCCGGTCGATCATTTGTGTTCGGGTTTTGTGGTGGAAAAATTGTGGTCATCAGCTTGTCTCACCCTCGTTCGCTGCACCAGAAAAGGTAACACTCTCGTTCTTATTTCTCGTTTCCCTCTTTAGATGATGGGTGTTCTGTTCTGCTTGCTATCCAAAGGTCGTCGGTTTTCACTATTAGCTAGTCACGTATCCTTAATATGACATTTAAATATGACTTGAATATGGTTGTGTGAATCTTAAAGTATATTTTTGAGACGATTTTCATATTTATAACTCGATATCCTACTTGTTTTCTTTAAATAGTTTATCTCATTTAGTCTCAAACTTCTCTGCCTGTATTGGTTTTTATCCTTATTTGTTGGGATTCTGTGATAGCGTTTTATGTCAGACGTCACGTTCTTCATTTGTGTACCTCGAGTTGGGTGAATGGATCAAGATGTCAAGGTTTTAGATTTCATCTTGTGTCTGAAGTGCTTTCATTTTAAACCTTTTACCTGTGAGGATCGATTTTGTGTAGTTTTCTTCTGTCTGTTTTCTCTTTTATGTTTACTGTGTCTTTTAAGCTTTCTGTAACAGTTGGTTTTCATAGGTTTATTAATTTTTTCAAATAAATGCAGAATGATGTAGTGAGTCCTTTCTTTGTTGAGGTTGCTCATTAACGTGGTTTTCAAGTCCCCTATACTATGTGTGTGTTAGCTTATATTTTCCAAATTGAAAGTGAGTTGGGAAAGCACGTGAGAGTTGAAGTGTTGCAACATCTGATAGTTTAAATTTTTTCGAAGTACCCTGTCTTTTCTTTTTTTTTTGTGAAAATGGGTTTGTTCATTTGGTTTATGAAGAAGTGAATCAGTAATGTTATTCTTATTTGAGGGTCATTATCTTCATCGTCTTAGTCCATTTTATTGATTATGTTTGTGAACAAATGACTAGTTATTCTCTTTGTTAACACTGATAATGTAAATCGAATATGAATCATGGCCAAAAATAAATAAATATGTTCATCATGCTTAAACTAATCTTATAGTATTGCTCTTCATTAGCATACATGACATACTTGCCTGCTATCCAATTTCTTTTTTTTTTCTATTTTATTTTATGCTAAAGACATATTTGTATTGTATCTTATTCCCAATATATTATGACAATGCTTTCTTGGTTTATATTTTATATATATATATATATTTGATGCCCATTAAATCATCATTTCCTCATTATTAATTGTATAAAATGTGGCAGTCCCCCTTTCTCTTTTCTCTTTAGTATACTAACCTCTATTCTTTTTTGTCGTTGCATGTGAAACTTGTCCGGGTCCTCACGGACCCTATCCTTACATTTTTCTTTGGGCTATGGAGGCCCAATTCTATTTTATCGGAGTCAGTCTGCCATAAAAATGGACGAACAGGCTCCGAAGTTGAAAAATATGCGGCAGATTGGAAAATTGGAAAGATCGGGCCAAAGGCCCGCTTTAATACCAAGAATTGTATTTTGTTACTTTGGGCCTAAGCCCTTTGTCATTTTAATTGTTATTTATGTGTTAATCTAGGACAGGTGGAAGAATTGGGCCTAAGACCC
Organism: Solanum verrucosum; assembly: GCF_900185275.1. Taxonomy (NCBI): domain Eukaryota; kingdom Viridiplantae; phylum Streptophyta; class Magnoliopsida; order Solanales; family Solanaceae; genus Solanum; species Solanum verrucosum. The sequence goes on along the minus strand of NW_026019936.1, from coordinate 3,033,142 downwards.
AAAGATAAAATATTTTTAGCATGTTAGAATAGGATAGGTACAAATGATTTGATGGGCCAAAGGCCCAAAACTGAAAGTAGGCCCAAATACTGGCTCAGGCGGACAAGAAAACCAAATTTGGGCCCAAGTCACTTTCCCTCTTTGCTTTATCGTGTTTGTTTACTTGCCGATATCTGCTACTTAATCTTAAGGTTTCGAACATTCAAACCCCCAGAAGACACCCGTTTTGAAATAATCACTTAACTAAATTATTCGTCTCTTACTTGACTTAAAAAATAAATAAGTTTACAAAATACTTCATTTAAATAATATTACAATATTTTTCTACTTCTCCCTTAAAATGGTCTTAACTATAAAATAGTTCAATTTTGCAATTCAAGCTAAGTTAAATTTATTTTAGCCAAATAATTAATTGTCGGATAATCGCGTATTAGCGTGCATTTCTGGTGCTTTCAAACCCTTTCTGAAATACTAATAAGAACCCTGAACCCCTTTTAAAGTTTTCATTAGATTTCTGTTTTAGTCTCTTGGAAACAACAATTTTCTTAATTTTACCTTAAAAATTAAGTGGCGACTCTAAACCAATAGTCTAATTATACTTCTTAAATAAAACATGTACTTCAGTATTTGTCTAGTTCCCTTCAAATTTATTGTTGTAGTATTAATTTTGACCTATATTATTTCTTTGATTTCAATATTACATGTTGTTTTCTGTAGTTATTGTATTATTTATTGTTGCTTCTATTCTCATTTTCATTGTTTTCCGTATGATTTTTTTATCTTTGTGCTACATTTATTTATACACTTGTTTTTTAATTTTTTTTTTCGATTTGAGAATCTATCAAAAATATCATATTTATTGTATATTAATTATTTTACTATAATCAGATAAAAATCAGCTTAAACTAGTATCTTGCCTCTTCTCACTGTCATGAAAATTTCCAGTCGGACCCTTTTCACTACATGGAGAATTATTTTGACTAGTAAGGGAAAGGCTCCGACTACTAGTTGATTTTTTGTGTGCAACCAGTGTCCAGATTTTAGTTGGATTCTCATTTTCAACTTGCAAAACATGCTGCCCAGAATTTTCAGCATCTTCAACATCAGATGTATTCTATATTTTTTGTCCCGAATCAACTCGCGGCGCATCAACCCCAACTCTTGGTGTTCCCCCTGTGTTTTTAGTTGCATTAGACATCAAATTCAGCCCAACTTCTTTTGATTGCACCTCATTAGTAGCAACCTCTTGGTTATTGCAATCACCTTTGTTTTCGGTAGTTGTTTGAACACCAATAGTTCTTGTATCAACATCCATTGAGTTTACACGATTCTGCTTGAAAGTGGAAGCAACCAATTGTCGATCTAAAGAAGTAGCTTTACTTTGATCGACATCTACAGTCTTTCTTTTTTCATTTAATATCTCTCTCGCATCGCCTTAATACCTTTCACTACTGGTAGTACCTTTTAAAACACCTTCAATTGTATCATCAATTTGTTTGTTATTTTGATTTCCTTTCGAAATCAAACGACAACTATCTTCATCATGACCTTAGTGCTTACAATAATTGCAATACAAAGGTAGATTATCATATACAATCTCCTGAAAAACCTCGATCAACTTACCAAATTTTCCATCCACAAACTGCAACCTTATACGATTTGGAAGCTTTTCCATTAGATCAAGTATAACATTGACCCTAGCCGTGCTAGGCCTTGACTTGATTTGAGTTGCTTTATCTATAGCTATTGGTTTCCCAACTGCTGATGCTATAGACAACAAAGTAATCAGGAGATAAGTTCGGTAAAAAAATCCAAACCACAACTAACGTCGTTTCCTCCTTAGGGTTATATCCAATGGACCATGGAAAAACCCTACATTGGTGCTCCTCTCCATTGTAGAGAAGATAATTAGCTGAGTGAGATAAAGTTAGTACATAATCTTCATATAGATCAAACCTCAACAAAATTTGTCTTGGAGCAAGTAAGCCAATTAAACAATTGCCCTTGGTACCAAGATGTTTCGGTAAAATTGACCTTAATACATTCAAATCTGGTGCACCATGGGATAATTTAAACACCACTTCTTGATGTAATCCCTCTTCGATCATAAAGTCTTGTCTTTCCTCCATTGAAAACGTGATAGTAGGTTCTCCATGAATTATTTCGATTGATTTTATAATTGTTTTTGAGTTAATTAGGACAGATTGTTTAGGATTTATAGAATTGGAATTGAAAAGGGTGGCGTATGTGGTGGTTTGGGGGTGGTGGGGTGGGCTGGACAGCCTCGAAAGGAGGCCGTCCAGTGACCGTAGCAGCCATGACTGCTGCCTGTCGACATAGGGTTTGAAAAGTAGTCCCCGTAACGCTAGTTTGAAAATTATTATAAGCTACATTCTTTACTGCTACCAATTTTAGTTATATATTTAAGTCAACAGATTTTAAGGTGGCAATAGGAAAATGGTAATTTTCAAAGTGTGCGATTAACGAGGAATAAACCAAATAAAAAAATAAAGAAAAAAAGATACTTAATTAGATACAAGAGGAGACCCAGACCTACTCATCCACATATGAAGAGAAGCAAATACTTAATTAGAATGCAAGAGGGGACGTCATACGTGCTCATTCACATGAGAAGATACTCAAATACTTAATTAGAACTCAAGATGGGACACCAGACCTACCCATGCATCCACATGAGAAGATACTCAAATACTTAATTAGAAAGGAAGAAAGAAACCAGACATGAGAAAGGACCCAAATTTTATTTGTAAACATAAATCTAATAGTTATTGCACCATATATAGTTCTCTTTTAGATTTACACACACATATAAATTTAATTCCAACTTTGAACAATTACAAACACTAATTACTATAATACATGATTTGTGAAATCAAGAGCATTGATTCACATGAATCCATATCCTCCACCTAGATAGTTCAAATATAGTTCATGTGGGACATTTTCCATCAACTCGTCTTTAATCTTTCCTTTATCGTGTAAGTAAATCTAGTTGCCTGCTATTGCTGCACCCACTGCAGCCACTGCACCTACTAATGTTGCTCCAATTTGAGCTATACCAATTTTGTTAGTGTAATCCTTTGATGGTGATGAGTCCACAACTATGTGTTTTTCACCTAAAACACTTGAATACATCAAAGTCCCAAAACTTGAACCATTCATATCCACTAAACAAGTATTACATGATTTTGGACATTGAGAATCTAGACTAAGATTTACTTCACCAACATATTTATCGCGTGACAAACTCCTCTTACAAATCAACTCGATTTTAACAGAAATTTTACCTTGTGCTTCTATGATGTTCATCTCTGGCACGATGAATTCCAACGTCTTGTTCCACTCAGGATTTATGTTGTTCACAACATCAGGTTCTGTACACTTACTCTTTCCTGCTATTGAAACCTTTGCATAAACTTTCATTTCTCCAAGTTTTCGAACATCTATGAGGTTACTAGCAGAATGAACGGTAAAGTATAAAAATCTTCCCTCCATATTATGAGTTTCAACAAGCAAACTTTTTTGTAGCAAAACTTGTTTCTATTCTTTGTAAAAATTGAATGACCTAATATATCAATTAATAAAAACTCCAAAATGAGGACCACAAAACCTAGATAGATATTAATGGTATTTTGGTTGATCAAGTAAACGTTGAAAATTATTATTCCACGCGGTCCATGGATGAAGAGACATTAATGACGAGTCAGCGATTAAGTAAATAAAAATATGTTATATTCTTAATAGTTTAGACTTTAAAATAAAATGGGTATACATATCAATATGATATCAAAACAGGCAAATGAATTCAATTTCCCAACCATGCAAAAGATAAAAATATTTTTTCGCATGTTTAACTCATAAAAAAAAACTAAACTCACACGTAAGAGACAAATTGTATTGAGATATATAATTGAATAAATATTTTATTTTTTAAAATAAAATCATCACATACTTCGATTATAATTTCGTTTCCATATAATTACATTTGTCCTATGTACTCTTTGCATGAGCTGTAATTAGGTCCACTTGTATAGGGGCTTGACTGGTAAATGTGTGTGAATTTCATCGATCACAATTGTGTCGTAGTTTTAATTAGATATAACACACACATTATTTTACTAATAGAAGATTTAATGTATTTAATCAGTTATAATTATTTATGAATATGATTATTCAATTCTAAAATATAAAGTATAGAAAGGAAGCCATTTGGGTTTTCAAGAATAGTTAGAGGGAACTATTAAGAGTGGCGTTTTTACTTGAAAGGTTTGATTTTTAAAATTCTTAGCATTAAATTTATAATTATATTTTTAAAATTATAGGCTAATTAGATCTAATATCTATGGAGTAATATTTTAACGACTATTCACGTAAAAATCTACATTTACACTATACAACAGCCCAACAAAAACCATAACAATAAATAATTTATTAAATCTTATTTTTTTAAAATCAATTTTAACCAATGTATTTAATATGTAAAGTCAATGTATATTTTAATTATGCATTTATTATGTACTACTTGTTATAAATTGAGTATACATCAGCAACAACTACTATTTTATTATGGCCAAGTGGGTAATTCTTTTTTGGGAAAAATGACAAATATACCCTCCGAACTATCGTAAATGTATGCAGATATATACCCTCCATAATATTATTGGGACATTGGTATGGTGCCCCTGCCATCCAAAAACTAGAACATATATACTATTTATACTAACGGACATACACGTGTTGTAATCTTATCCACCGACCCGACATTTATTAAATATTGGACTAACGGATAAGATTGCATCACGTGTCCCTATTTAGTCTTTTGTTAAAGTGAATAATTATTATTTTCATGTGTAACATCTACACTATTAAAAATACATTCACAAATGTAGAACCATTAGGTGATATTTGACAAGAAGCTTTATAAATCAAATAAAAAGAAGCTTGTTTGCATTTTTTAAACAATCATCATTAGCACCAGTGCAAATATTAAAGCCAATCAACTCTCCCAATCATAAATCCCTCATCTGCATTTATTTAACAAATATATCACAGTCAAACTTTTTTATAACAGTATCGTTCGTCTTATAAAAAACATATATTATTATAGCATAATATAAAAAATAGTTTCAAGAAACCACTAATAATTAGTTGTTATTAGTGAAAGTGAATTAGATTAACTCAATATTTAAAAACTAAAAATATTTCACAACACTTCTTATATCAATATATGGGGGAAAAAAAATTTAATTAAAATATTAATCAATATTTACATAATTTAAATACAGAAAAGTGAAAACTAATAGCTATTTTGTTTGGACTCTTCAAAAATGTCAACATGTGTGTGTCAGATCCTTTAAAAATAGAGTATTTTTAGAAAATTTGACTCGAATAGAACATCGAAAGTGAAGAGTCTGTGAAACTCAGATTAACAGATAATTTGGGATGGAGAGAGTAATTGTATGTACCTGATATAAAAGCTATAAGGATGGCATAAAAGAGTATGTTGATGAGTTTTGCCATTTTGAAAATTGATCAATTAAATTTACAAAAAAAAATTCTAGGATCCTTAATATATATACTATGTTATTGGACAAGAAGATGTTGAAATTTTGGTATATTAATTATTAACTTAATTATATTACCAATTATGTAAGTGTAAAATGATTTCTTATATTACTCATTTAATAATTTACTAGTATAAGAAGTCACAAATTATTTGACATAATTATTTTTCCAAACAAAGAGAGGCAAGTATTTGTTTTGTATTTTTGTTAATAGTATATATATAATCCACTCACCCAGTTTTTCCCTAAATTTTAATTAATTCATTCATTTTAATAATTTGTTCAAGCATCTATTAAAATTTGTGTTTTCTTTATTAGGTATATGTATAATATATCAAATTAGGAGAAAAATATCATGGATCAATTTAAGCTATATACAATTCAATTTGTAGATTAATTAAATTGGATATGTTAAAATAATCAAATTACTATATCCGTCCAAATTTAAATAAATTACACAAATCATTTTCATGAATTAATTTTGTTACCCCTAACCAAAAAATATTGTCCAAATATAAGGCTCTCTTTGCACTTGTTGGCCACTTACTCTTTTTCATTTTTTTTCTTTGATATATGTATTATTTTATTTCTAATAAAAAAAAACAAATAATAGTCCAAACATCTGGTCAACTTATGTTGTAATGTCCCTAAACTAAAACCATAAATAAGTATTTAACATAAAGTAGGTGGCTTACAAGCATTTCTATCATAATCTGATTAATTAGTCATTATATAAAATACATCTCAAGTTGACTTTTGAAATATTTAACAAACAAAAAAAAGTCAAGACATTATATTTTCTATTTTAATCCTCAACTAAAAACCTTTGTGTCAAAAAAAAAAAGTTAACAAAGAATAATTGTCACCTAGATGATCTTCTCTTCTTTGTGCAATAGAGTTTCACACCTTTTATCAATTTTTTCAGCTATCGAGAGATTCCGACTTATAAAGTTGGCCCTCTTTCATATCGAGCTATTGAAGCAGCATGTCGTGCTATAAATTCATTGTGTTATGAGAGGATATGATTTCAAAGAAATGATAAGATATGGGTAAGAGTTCTTGCAGATATTCCTGTTATCAGGAGTTTTTTCATACCTTAGTTGAGTCTTAACGTCCCTTCAACATTCCTAGTCATCTTGTCTTGTTTTCGCCACCGTAATGGACTGATTTTCCTATATATTAACCTAGTTGATTTATTACTAGTTGCTTCTTTGCTTTGTTCATCTTGATATTTTGTAGTTATTATATATTTCTTTCAGTCCTGTTTTGATTACACTTCTTTTGAGCCAAGAGTCTAAAAAAAACAATCTTTCTACCTCACAAAAGTAAAGATATATAAGGTCTGCACACATCCTACTCTCCCTAAACTCCACTTATGAAATTATACTAAACACAACAATGAACTGAATGTCCTAATTGATCGTGATTCGACATTAGAAGTATATTGACTTTCTTGTCCTAGGTGTTTTAGAGCACAAGATGGCACAAAACCAAACCACATTTGTGAATCAAAAGCTAGTGTTTTTGGGGAATTCTAAAGAGAAATATGATTTGGTGGACTTGTTGAGATCAGAAGCAATGTTATTGGGAAAGGGAACATTTGGAAGTAGCTACAAGGCAGAATTGGAAAATGGGAAAATTGTATTTGTTAAGAGGCTAAAAGATTGTTGTTTGGTTCAAGAGGAATTCAAGAAAAAGATTCAAGAATTGGCAAAATTGAGTAATCATCATGAGAGTTTGCTTCCTCTAAGAGCTTATTATTATTCAAAAGATGAGAAGCTTCTTGTATTTGATCATATGCCTATGAGTAGCTTGGCTTCCCTTTTGCATAGTAAGTCATCTAATTCCCTTTATTCTCTTTGGAAAGAACTAGTAGTTTTGTATTTCAACTCATTTTTTTGGTCTAAGATAATAATTTGAATGTCGAGATCAGGGGATTTTATCCAATCCCATGTCCTATGCAGATAAACCAACTTTTATTTTACCAAGAAACACTAAGAATCTCTTTAAGATCAATGAGAAAACGTATAATACTGTCAACTATTTCACATTGGTTGAAGGAATGAAATATTGTCTGCTTATATGATTTTGGACGATTCTTATCTCATAAAGCTGTCTGAAAATTAAGCTAGATTCAACGTGCATTTTCTTCTCATGATATTGAAATCAAACTCAAAGTTTATTCTTAGTTTACTTAATATCACCCCCAGCCCCATCACTTCTCTTTATGTTATTCAGACTCTAGATGTTAAAGACTAGGCGTCAGGTGGTGTGAAGTATCCCATATTGAGTAAGAGAATGAGTTATTAACTTATCCTACTAGACAATCTTTTGTTGATGAGCTAACCTTTTAAAGTTGAGTTAAGTTCAAGGTATATTTTCTTCACAAATACTGTTATTTATATATAAAATATAATCTTAGAAGATTTCTACATAACTAGTAACTAGTAAAGCATGCATCAATTTTATTGTTACATCTTTCTTACTACATTCTTGACAACCAATCTTGTTCCTTAATGTTCCTTAACTTACATTATTGTTGGATTAACTATTGACATGTTACATAGTAAATGGAGAGACTAAGAGATCCCAACTCACATGGAAAGTGAGAACTCGAATCGCTTATGGAGTCGCTCGTGGCCTCGAATTTCTCCATGCTCAAGGTCCTAGCGTTTGTCATGGTAACATAAGGTCATCCAATGTTCTACTCACCAATTCTTTTGATGCTCATCTCTCAGATCATGGATTATTTAGACTTTTCATGTCAAACCCTACATTATCCCTCAACGGGGGTTATCAGGCACCAGAAGTGGGATATGCCTACGACATTTTTAAAAAATCAGATGTTTACAGCTTTGGTGTCCTGTTGTTGGAAATACTGACTGGTAATGCCCCGTTAGATGCCATTGACAAGAACAAAGGGATTGATTTGCCTAGTTGGGTTCGAATAATGTTTCAAGAAAAGCCTATTATTGATGTTTTTGACAAGAATATGGTGCAAAATTACCAAGAATTTGGAGATCAAATAGTTCAATTGTTAGAACTAGCAATTTGTTGCACTTTCAAGAATCCTACTAAAAGGCCCTCAATAATCGCAGTGGCTAATCAAATAGAAAGGACATGTAATTTTAAATCATGATAATTTGTACTTTCTAAAATAATTTAACCCATCTAATTGTAATAGTTTATAATATAATCTATGTATAATATATACATAGTTATTGGCATATCAGCTAAATTATTTGTAAAAATTAAAGATTATGATTATTTTTTATGTAGTATTTGTTTGGGTTATACATTATCACATTTAAGGATAAAAAATAAAAAGCTTTTCGGTAATTCGATAGAGATGACTCATTTGTAGCTTATCGAAGACATGTTTTAAATAGAAAAATATAAAGGTCGAAGATTAGGGTTGAATGGTAGTATGTACTTCAGTATTTGTCTAGTTCCCTTCTAATTTATTGTTTTATTTCTTCGATTTCAATATTACATGTTGTTTTCTGTAGTTATTGTATTATTTATTGTTGCTTCTATTCTCATTTTCATGGTTTTCAGTATGATTTTTTTCTTTTACTATTATACTACATTATTGATACACTTGTTTTTTAATATTTTCTTTTTTGAATTGAGAATCTATCAAAAATATCATATTTATTGTATATAAATTATTTTAATATAATCAGATAAAAATCAGCTTAAACATGTCTAAAGTCAATTACTTACATTATAAGTAAAGACAAATAAAGTAATCAAGAAATGGAGACGTGCATCCCTCGAAATTTTAATTTTAATTATATTTTGAGCTATAAATTCTGCATATGGAAAATTTCCAAACGAATAATTTAATGATTCTTTTTAGTTTCTTATTTTATTATGTTTAACATTATGTATTTCTCGTTAGTGACATTTTTTACGTGAACTTATAAATGTTAAAATTTTGATAATATTTTAGTAGAGTTTGAAAAAGATATTACGACTGATGAAATGGATATAAAAGGACTATTTTAGTGTATATTTTGATGATGTTTTAAAATAAATGTTATGAATAAAATACTACATAAAATTTGGAATATATATTGTGAATGAATTATCTTACGTGACATTATGTGGAAATAAGTTTGTTTGCAACAAATTTTAAAGTGACTATAATTAAATTACGATCACAAAAAATATTCCAAAATTTATCCATAATTCTGTTGATCCCGTGATTCTTCTCTCATAAAATATTTATTTATAATTTGAGGGACGTTTGTGGTGTATTTCTCGACTTAGGATGATTTGGACTTGATCTACATAATTTGAGGACCGTTAGTGGCGTATTTCTCAAACTCGGATGATTTGGACTTGATCTACATAATTTGGGGACCGTTAGTGGCGTATTTCTCAAACTAAGATGATTTGGACTTGATCTACATAATTCGAGGGCCGTTAGTTACGTATTTCTTGAATTAATATGATTTGAATTTGATCTCTTTATGAATATTCCATGAGTTTGTGGAATATTTGAGATATTCGAGATCTTGATCTCTTTATGAATATTCCATGAATTTGTGGTGAAATTTTCGAGATTTCGATCTCTTTATGGAATTTTCGAGATGCCTTTTAAGAGAACATATTACCCTTTATATAGACATGAACTAGGGTTTATGGTTGAGTAGCCTTCGAGAATGCTAATTGAAATTGAATCCTAATTGGAATTGAACAACTTATAGAATCCAAACGTAAATTGAACACGTCTTGTAGAATTTCACAAAATTTCAATATCTACAAAGTTATTTTACTCTTGATGTCTTTTATGAATTCAGGAATAGTTTGATCTATGGGATAAAAGAGATATTCGTATTTCAATATTATATTTGAAATTTTATTATAATATAAATTTATTTTTAGTTATTTTATGCCACTTCTTAAATAAAATAATTAATTCATAAATTATAATCTCAAGATAATTTAATTTGTATATAATTCGACCTCCGAATCACATATTCTGTCTAACCCCAATCTATTTTCCTCTTTGAGATGCCTTCTTCACTAATCAGGCAAGAAATAGAGTCTCGTCTTCCTTCTATGATTCCGAACTTTTGTCCCAAGAACTGATTCGTTCAAAAACACAAAAGACAGTTTCAAAAGCAGAGACATAAATAAAAATAGGATTACTATTGACTTGTGATTAAAATCCGATTTTCTTGTGACTCGCTTACTTGCTTATGATTTACCTCTTCCTTTACTAATTCCACCTGAAAATTCCCGTGTTTTATAGAACATTCCATCCAAACACGCCTTAATTTAAAAAATCCAAAATCAGATTTCTTTATAAAAAAATAAAATAAAAATTCTTATTTTCCACTTTCTCATTGTTTTTCTTCTTCCCAATTTTCAACTTTTAAGAAAACCTAAACTTTTTCCTTAGATTTCTCAGCCCTATAAAGAGATCTAAGGAGAAAAAAAATATCTTTCACTTTCTTGATATATACAAACACAAATTAAGAAACCCCATATAGATAAAGATTGAATTTTTTCAAGATTTTGATTTGATTTGATTGATTGAAAGGTTTTAGCAAAAGGGTGTTCTTGAAAAATGGGTGATATGAAGGATAAAATGAAGGGGTTCATGAAGAAGGTCTCTTTTTCTTCTTCAGGTAAGTTTAAAGGCCAAGGTAGAGTATTGGGTAGTTCTTCTTCTTCTTCAGGGCCACCCCCAAATCATGTTAATAATTTGTCATCACAAAATTTACCTTCAAAGCAAAATACAAAATCTATGGCTCAAAAACCAAGTGATTCTGATAAAAGAATTGAGAATAAATGTGTTAATCATGGTAAAAAGAGTGAATTAAAGGATGGTTTTGATCCATATGGTGAATTAGTCACTTCTGGTAAGAGGAATCCAAAAGGATATTCATTAAACGTTTTTGAATGTCCTGTTTGTTGTACTGTTTTTGGTTCTGAGGAAGAGGTTTCAAGTCATATTGATAACTGTTTAGCCTCTGAAGTGAGTGATTTGGGAGTTGAAAGTAAAGATGAAGAAATTAAGAGTGAAGTGGAAGAATGTGTTAGTGTGTATGTTTCAGGAAAGCCATCAGATGGATCAGTGGAGGTTGTTGTAAAGTTGTTAAAGAATATAGGGAAGGAACCAACGAACGCTAAGTTTAGGAAGATACGGATGGGGAATCCGAAGATAAAGGAGGCTATAGGTGATGTTGTAGGAGGAGTTGAGCTATTGGAATTTGTTGGATTTGAGTTGAAAGAAGAAGGTGGGGAAATTTGGGGTGTGATGGATGTTCCTTCTGAAGAACAACTTGTTAAACTTAAGAATGTAGTTTCACTTTTGGAACCAAAGAAGGTTGAAGAGTTGGCATCAGCATCCCAAGTTAAGGCGGCGAGTGAACCAGTTGAGCCGAAGAAGATTGATAGACAGGTAGAATTCGTTCGGTCGTTTAGTTTCCATGTGCTCATCAATGCCTTAGTTTACTAGTGCTTGAATGCTTAATTTCTTTATTATGACTGTATATTACTTTTCCTGATGTTTCAGCTATAAAATTTGCTTGGCATTCAATTATTTCTCTTAGTTGAACATGATGTAGCACCTTGGCTTCCCAATAAGTAAAGTCCTTTCTCATGAGAATTGATGAATGATGTTGTCATCCTGATATAGCATTTTAGTCCATAACTTCTTAAAACATTAAAGGCTACTATTGCTTCTGGCCTGGTGTATTGATCAACTGGACATAATATGTTTTGAGAGAATGCGGATTGATGCTTAAAACTAGAATAACACTTGAAATAGGTGCAGAAATAACACTATTATTCGATAAGTTGGTGGAGTAACAATGTTTTTATATGCTTTCTTACAAATTCGGAAACAACTTGTCTATCTCTACGAGGGGTAAGGTATGCGTACACTCTACTCTCCCTAGGCCCCACTTGTGGGATTACACTGGGTTTGTTGTTTCTTTCTTACATGAACTGTTGGATTTGTTGACTCCATAATTTTTTATGCTTTATTCATAATTAACACTCATGATACTTGTTCCTCTGAGACACAGATTGCCAAACGTGTATGGAAGAGATGAAACGATAACAATATGTTAATTAGGTTATTGTTTCGTGTTAACATGTGTTTGCTTTAGAAAGGGACCCGAGCATCTAACTGGTGCTTTTCATTTATCGGTCCTTCTCATGGTTATCAGGATTTAGGAAGGAGAGCTATAGAGTGGTTGTACGGAAAACTGACATACTTTTGGTCTGAGTGAGAACTGTAATAAAATGACAATCTGATTAGCTTCTCATGGTTATCAGGATTTATTACAGTGACTGCTTACTTTACTTTCCTTTTTCAATTCTGATTAGCTTGTGTTTTTTAGGCTTTTTGTTTAAGAAGTGGGCTCACTAGCTAGCCCACATACACTATCAATTTTATTATAAAATGTTTGACCGAATGGGTCTTTGAAAAAAAAAAAAAAAGTAATAAAATGACAATCATAAGGTTCTTTTGAAGGTGAATTCAGTATAGGAGTGTCACTAAAAACATTTCCTCTATATGTATCCTGACCGATCAGTTTGGTTTGTTCTCTATGTCATAGTTTGTTACATGCAGAGAAATCCGTAGGCAGAAAGAAATTAACATTTGCTAAGCTAGCTGTCCTAAGCATATAATTCTTTCGTTTAGATGGACAACTATAACATGTTTCTGTTCGCTGAAAAGATTTAATCCTGGGCAATTACTTTGGTCAGGCTTCTTCACTAGAGATATTACTCTACCAAATGAATTGATGAACCTTTTCTCTAACACCATTACTAGTATCTCAGCATGTCAGATACCACCTGTTGTGTCGTACTTTTCTAATAATTTTCAATTCACCTACTGTGTATCTATCCCGTGAACACCGACCTCACTCTTTGATTTTACTAAAATATTTCTCTAGACATCTAAAATAAAATCTTCAAAAGAGTAATCCAATGAATTATGTTGAACTTTGTCGTGAAGTTATCACTTCATCAAAAAGAAAAATTTTGTGAAGTTGAATTGTGTGAATCTATTATTTGGGATATTATGGAATCTATAAAATTGATGGAGCATGTCATTTATGTTTTTCATGTTTTCTCAATCCATGATAAACATAAAAGTATTCTTTGATTCTCATCTCAACCAATAAGATCTAGGCTGTTGGAGTAAGTGATCTGACTCGGAAAAGATAAATTACATTTGAAGTTCCAGTAATTTGTTAAGGTGTTTTCTACTTCTGTAGTTCAAATGCTATTTTTAGCATTATGAACTGGAGTAATCACCCAGTCTCTTTTTGCCAAATGATACTCAGATTCTTGAAATATGATCATTTTCTGTATGCATGAATCTGTATCAGGGCCTCAACTTGTTTGGGACTTGGGCGTAGTTGTATGAATCTGTGCTAGGAAAGAAAGTTTAATGAGAGTATGCTGGATATTTCGGACTAAAATTCCTTTAGTTGCTTGCTAATTTCTTTATGTTCTCTTTTTCTTTTATATTGAACACAATGCTTTACATTAATTCAGGACTGTCTTTACTCATTTCTATTTCCGTCTTTCTGTTCTGTTCCTTCTCTTTGGTTCAAGTGTTGTGTCTGTCTGTCTCAATCTAAGTTGCTCAGACTCGGGTGAGGGTATACGAGACAGATGCGTATCCGAAAGTCGGATTCGGAAAAATTTAAATTTTAAGATTCGGGGGTGTGAATCCGAGTATGGAAACGGGTGCGGAGATTCGGCTAAGTATTATAAAAGTATAGTTATAATATTGAATATTTTTAGCCGAATCCCTGCATCCGTTTCCATACTCAGATTCTCACCACCCGAATCTTAAAATTAGATTTTGCCGAATCCAACTCTCGGATTCGCATCCGTCTCAGATACCCGAGTCCAAGCAACTTAGAATAATAAGGCAACAACACAGTGTAATCATGCAGACCTTGGGTGGTAGAGAGGTTTTTTCTCCTAGCCCCTTCGACTCAAGGAAAAGAAATAATGGAAGTGGAGTAGCTATGGCGAAGAAATAATAAGAATATTGTATTAAAATGCATATGTAGTGAAATGTCTTTTTGTGTTGTAATGATTTGAACAAAAAGGTAACAGTTCCAAATCCTTCTTCGATTTTGTTCTTCAGTGTCTGCATCAACGAATGATTCTTAAGGGCATAACCTCCTATGGTAAGTGTGATTTTGAACCTGGGGGTTGGGTACATGATGTTCAGTTTGGAAAAGTGAAGTTGAACTTTTAAGTGGGCCAGTCTTTTGACAGAATTATACGATTACCTCATTTCTGTATTTAGGACAAGAACTACCTATGTTGTTCTTTACTTGTATGTTTCTTACTATTTATATAATGATCGAACTTCGTGAATTTTGCTTTAGAATTAACTTTGTTGGGTTATGTCTGTTCTTCTGAGAAATGGCATGATTCAGTTGCCTCTATAGACTTTTATAAGATATTGTCATGGGGAATAATACCAAACATTATCTATTTTGATGAATACGGTCAAGCTTAATTTTGGAAAGTTATATCAACACTTTTTATACTTTTGAAACAGCATTTTAATATCCTATTCATATGACATTTTGTTCAGCAATCGCGCTATTTTCTACCTCTGACATTCTTATTTCTTTACGCAACAGATTAAGGTGTTCTTTTCTGTTCCGGAGAGCGTAGCAGCAAAAATTGTGCTACCTGACTCATTCTTTAACCTCTCACATGAGGAATTGAGAAGAGAGGCAGAGATGAAGAGGAAGAAACTAGAAGAGTCGAAATTATTGATTCCTAAATCTTTTCGGGAAAAGCAGGCAAAAGCTGCAAGAAAAAAGTACACAAAATCCATTATCCGAATACAGTTTCCAGATGGAGTATTGCTTCAAGGTGTCTTTCTACCTTCTGAGCCAACTAGTGCTCTTTATGAGGTTTGTACTTTGCCTTTTATTTTTGCTATATTTATGGTCGAATTCCTAAATTCAAATTGGGGATTCTTTTCAAAGGAACTTATGTTAGATTCAAATGTAAAGCTTCATTTATTTCCAGAATACTAAGCATAGAATACATTAACTTTCCGAGAGCAATAAAAGATTCTTCACTGCCCCCACCCCACCCCCCGATATTTCTTAGCTCCTAATCTAAATCTTGTACTATTTGCGCTCTCCCTCTCTCTCACACACTTGATCTGTTATTGCCTTCACTCTGTTGAGTATGTCGAAGGATTGTGGCTCATCATTAGACATATACCAATAAGAAGGCGATATAAATAAGCTTTGAGTTCTCAAAAATATCCGATACACGGTATAATAGCATTACTAAAAGGCTTGAAAAATACAAGATAAGGGGTGTTGGGAATCGATTCAGTTTCTTTCTGATTGCAACATACTCTCTTGCAATAACATGAAAATAGGAGACAAAAAGTGGTGAGTAATTTTACATATCAGAAAGAAAAGGTAGGATGGGGCACCGGGGATGAGTAAATCCGTACAAGGAAGTTCTCTGGTTGCATTACAGCATACCATTTGGATAGTTTAGATTTGGATTTGCATTAATCAACTATGTTGGACAAAGTATATCTTATTTTCCCAGAAAAAGTATAGCTTACATAAAAAAATAACTAAAGCAGAAATTCCATTTTTTATATCTCCATGTGAAAAAAAGTTAAAATGTCGAATAAGCCAGATATATTTTGTGAAAGAATAGTCACCCACAGCCCGACCCCAACTTGTTTGGGACTAAGGCATAGTTGTTGCTATTGTAATAGGCACTCACAACAATGCGAAGAAATGCTCTAATTCTAAACCTGATGTTATTAGGAAACAAGAACAACAACCTTACCCAACTGTGAAAGAAGAAATGTAGAATAGCTAATATTACATGTTGTTTAGACTAAATATATTATTTGCTATGTTACTTGAACTCTCCAAAATGTTGTTGCACCCGTGTTGGATCCTCCAAAAAATGAACTACTTTTGGAGGATCTAACATGCACCCATCAACATTTTTGAGGAGTCCTGCCACCATACCTGTTTAGGTGTATAGGACACATGGATAGTCCTAACTCAACATATAAGTGGAACTTTCCTAACCAGAAACGCAAAGTTGTATAAGTTACCCTTTTGTTAATGAATGATCCTACATTTTGTTTCCAGAGTAAATTTCCAGATTTATCGTGCAGTTCTTTCTTCATATCTATTCTTCCATGTGATGATTCATAGATAATCTACTATCTATATATGTTCTATATTCCAGTTAAGTGTTTGTCGGCATGTATACATTCTTTAGATTTTTCTTCCTCATATTTGGTTCCTTTATCTGTACTTTATAGTTTGTGAGCTCGGCATTGAAGGAACCAAGCTTAGAATTTGATTTGTTACATCCGGTGCTTGTCAAGAGGCGGGTGATTCCCCATTTTCCAGCTACCGGGGAGAGGGCTATAACCCTTGAAGAGGAGGATTTGATTCCTTCAGCTCTACTCAAATTTAAACCTATAGAAACAGATTCCGTCGTTTTTACAGGTCTTTGCAATGAGCTTCTTGAAATCAGCGAGCCCCTCGAGACTGGATCAGCTTCTTCCTCGTAAGCCTCTTGTTCGCTCTCTGGACGTCTTAATTACATCGGAGACCAATAATTCTTGATTTTTCTGTTCTGTTTACCCTTTTTCTGCATATTCTTGTTTGTGGAAATGATAGTCTAACTGTACAGTACTGTTGTATTGTTTGATTGATAACATCAGTTTCTCATAAAAAATTGGTTACAAATTAATTGAATGAATTAAGAAGTTGATAATTTTGAGTTACCTATTTCAAAAAATTAAGAAGTTGATAATTTTGATTGTTGAAATTCAAGGCAAAATCTACTTTGTAGGTGTTAAAATTTGCAACATCTATTTTTATTTTATTTTCTAAGTCTAATATTATTAGTTGGTAGTATCGTCTTTTGTTTGGGAACAAGTTATCTTGAGATAAGTTATCCCATTATGTATACAACCAAACGTAGGATAAAATATTCTTGCATTTTATTTTAGGATTATTATATCTTATACCTCACACTAAACGACTCTTTAAATTGCACCAATCGAGAGTCTATCAAAAACAATCTCTCTATCCTACAAAAGTAAGAGTAAGGTGGTTTGCATATATTCTATTCCTTCCAGACTCCACTTATGAAATCATATTTTGATAAGTTATTTTTGGTATATTGATTAGGAAAGGTAAATTGATTTCCTTTATCAACCCTTTTCCATCGAGTTCGTCATATTAGGCTTGTTCAGTAGTGCAATTTATATTTTCGATATGATTTGTGTGTTACTGTACAAAAATGAATTTATTCAATGCGTACTCAAAGAATAGCACGTAGCTGCGTATTTGCCAGGGTGTTTTTTAAGTATCATGCAATGGAAGGTACAGTCAACATATTAATCAAAGTTTGGTGGATATTTTTAATTGTGCATCCAGCTCAAATAGCTATATATATATAGTTCAATAAAACCAAAGTTGAGGTCCAAAACCCATAAATTATTTTATATGCATTTATATATAATTTACATAAATATTATAAGAGGTGGGAGCGGAGGGGTAGGAGTGTGGAGTTATGGGGGATGAGGGTTACGGAGATGGAGGTAAGTACGTAACAATAAGGTGTATCGGAGGATACATATATATAAATTCTCACATAACTTATGCACGTAGGAATTTTGCGCCAATTGAATTATAGCAATAGACTATGCGTCGTGGGGGGCGAGAGGCGAGGGGCTAAGGGTGTGGGGTTATGAGGACGGAGACTACGAGGGTAAAGGTAAATATAAATTGCATTGAAGGATGAAAATGACATAAATTCTCACGTAACTTAGACACGTATTACGAATTATAAAGACAAATTTATAAAACACATGGGAATTTTGTGTTCTTTTATACCAATTGCATTATAGCCATAGACAAATGATAAAGATATACCGACACTTGAATAAAAATCAATTCTTTAAATGAAATGTCATATTCAAAGCCAAATTTTGTGATACCTTCTTTTTTCTTTTAATTTTTTTTTTTACATTGGAAAAAAAGTTAACAATTTCTTATAATCTTTCATAAGCTATATGGATAATTAAATTCGTCAAACGTAAAAAAATAATTTAAAAAAATTAAAAAGAAATTTATTCTTAAGAGTATACTTTTAAATGGATATTATTTATTTACAAAAAAAAAATGCATATTTATTAGTCTTCCTTAGATGTGTATAATTTCAAATTTTATTTATAGAATTACACGAGTGTAGTATTATAATTTTCGATAATTCTTAAACATTCATAAAACAAAATTCAAAAAGATAAGTCTTGATCAGTATTTTAAAAATCGGAGATATGAGAGTAAGGTGTTTTGCCTAGCACCAGGCAAAGCGTAAAACATGATAATAGAAAATACATTTTTTTTAAAATATATAAAATAATAAAAATCAAAATATCCTAAATGTACGCTTTTACATTCAAAGTCACAAATTTTAAGATATACATTATATGAATTTACGCTTTTTATTTATATCTCAAAATATCGCTTTGAGACTCACCACAAAAACGTCTTTTGAGAATACTAGTCATACTATCATAAGTATTATTAAATTTAACCTTTCTTGAATATATATAGGAGGAGACAAAAATAAACTATTGATATTTTGTACTTTGTATAAAAATGAACATGTATGTCACATGGGATAATAAAAGCTTCAACATTAATTGTAGGCATATTTGTCTAAATTGATTTGAGGCCTTCTATGTAACACGATGTGATGATGGATACTTTAGAGGGGACCAAAACAAAAATTTAATAGCGTACGCCAGATTTTATTTGAAATCAAATAAATAAATAAATTATGTGTATATTTTTTATTTTTATATTTAAAAATACTAGTCTTGATACTATTTTCATTATTCGATTTGATCTTTTCTAGATATGGGACAGTATTGGGAAAAAGCGTTACACCCTTTTTAAAAAGAAAAAAATGAGGAAAGGGACTACGAGATGGATCAATATCAAATTTATTAATAAAGTGAAATTTAAAAATTCATACATGCAAATTTTGTTTTAAATGATGTATGTTTATTCGAAATTTGATTAAAGATCAAAATACTAATAAAAAAATATGTGACTTAAATAAGGAGCTAAGGCACAAAAGAGGATTGGATAATTTGTTTCATCGAAAAATTAGATGTATATACAAATATCAATTTTCTTAATATATATAATAAAGTAGAATCTTTTCAATGAAAATTATACCTCTATATTGTTTCACTTATGTCTACCTATAAATTTAATGAATACACACTATTAAAACAAGCTATGTGATTGTTCTTGTGCTATGTTAGGTGAGAATTATTGAAATACTTTTATGTTATATATGTTCTACAAAATTTAAATTTGTCTTTAGATGATTCATTTTTTGTACTCCAAGTCATAAATGGAAGGAATAGTAAAGTTGGGGGATCAAAAGATTCATTTTCATAAAAGAAATAGACACGCAACACCTATATTATTATGTTGATTAGCATATGAAGAGTTAGAATTTCGACTTTACAAATTTGGATTTAAAAATAACAATTTCAAGTGTTAGTAACTGGATTCTAGACGTAATACTTATTTATATTTTGTGAATTTCTTATCATAAATATATTGTTTGAACAAATGTTACTTATTCGTCGAAGACTTGACCTTATATAAGGATTCGAAAATCAAATTAGAGTAAAAAGTTAGTAAATACAGTTAAAGGGTAACACATGATAACATAAAGTAAAACTATCATTATACAATAATAAAAACATGGTTTATAGTAAAAAATACTTTAAATAATATTAGAAATCAAAGTTTATATTCAAAATGTATGTTTTTACGTCTGAAAACTTACGCTTGAATGCTCGAAATTTACATCTTAAATTTTACGATGTACGCTCCATATATCTATGCTTTTTATTTACCCCCTCCAAATATTTTTGATATGCTCACTTTAATTAGGATTCACTCCAAAAAAAAAACACTTTCAAATACTAGTGTTGATACTATCATCAGTAAAAATTACTATTGATATCTGTACTTTGCATAAAAATTAACATTGCATGTCACATGGGATAACAAAAGCTTCAATATTAATTGTAGGTATATTTAATTTTTTCTATAGATCGATTTGGGGGCTTCAATGTAACACCATGTGATGATGGATACTTTAGGGGGGCCAATAAAATTGCATGCAAGATTTATTTGGTAATTGAATATATTATTATAATAATAAATTATATGTGTGTGTGTGTATGTGAAGGATCCTAATTTCTTTTTAAGGGTGTAGACTATTTAATATTGAAATGAAAGTAGAATTAATATGTAAAAAAAATTGAATTAATTAGATTTCAATATGAATATCAAATATTGAATGAAAAAATTTCAATATGAATATCGAATTCTGAATGAAAAATAAAAATAAAAATATGTAGAATCCATATATAAGCAATAGGCAGCATAGGGAAAGAAGAATTACGCCTTTTTTTCAAATAAAATTGTGGGAGGAGAAAATAAGAATGAATTATTGGTCGACAAATCAAGTAGAAAATGAAAGTTCATGTAGTCAATCAAGTAGAAGATGAAAGTTCATGTAGTCAATCAACTGAGTTACTAAGATTCTCCAGAAGCACTACATTTAAAAATTAATCAACTATACAAAAAAATTGATATTTTCAGATTTCATCGTGAGGCTATATTATATATGTTATTATTATTATTATTATTATTATTATGGTTATAAGCTCGACATAACTTGTATTCGAGCTTCTACCTCCGCCCTATATCTTTAGAATTGTTATTGTATTGTTTGACCAAACACGTGAAGGAATAATTAATTAGTTAGGCATAACTAATCAATTTTTTCACATAATTGCGTGTAAAGCTCAACTTTCATACCACCAAACGCCACGTTCTTATTTTAAATTTTTTTATTTTAATAATGCAAATCATTTATTTAATAAGGTTAAGTTAAAGTAACAGGTGATATAACATGGTGTCACCCAATTTCAAACAAAAAAAAATTATCATTTTTTTAATTAAAAAAAGTAGACACAAAACTTAGGTAAATCAATAAATGCATTAGTTGCATATGTGTTGCATTATGAATTCATGGTTATGCAATAATCTGGTAAATTTATTTGTATCGGATGTTTATATTAAATTAATATAATTTATTATAATTGAGTGAATTTTATGAAGTAAATATATATATACATATTCTAAAAGGATTCTTGAAATTTCTAACATTATTAAAATCACTAAAGAATCTTTAACGGAATATAATGAAAAATACAAGAAATCTTGGTCCAAACAGGAACAACAACCAACAAACAAAACTTTTGAAGGAAACAACTTTAGTTGTATAAATATGGAAGATTTGCCATTACAACTAGACACAATAAGAATAACAGTCTCATACTCCCAAAGTGATCATAATTTAATCTTAGGAAACATGTTCCTTAATTGTCTAGAAGACTATAGTATAGGAAAGAATGGAATAGAAATAAGTCATAAAAATGAAACTTGTTTCATACCAAAAAATGCCTAAAGAAACATCTTATAAGGTATCAGTTTTCATAGAAATAACCTTCTATGATACTAAAATAACAACATGTTGTCAAATTGACAATGGATCCGAAGTTAGTTTGACAAAATCTTTTTTAATAAAAGATTGGGATACCAACAAAAATAATATATCAATGATGGAAATTACAGGTAATAATGTCTCAATCAAAGGAAAAAGTAGAAATAATTTTAGGATAAAAAATTGTTTCTATAAATAAAATATTTGCCTATGATAAATTGAAAACAGATTTATTATTGGGTAATGATTTTCTCCAACAATTTCAGGATTATCATCAGACATTATATATGATAAGCCTTAAAACCCCTTGCAGACATTTATCAAAGTCCCAAGAAAACAAAATTCATATAGTCTTGAAAAAGATAATGAAAATTATAAGAGAAAGTATTTAGAAAATCTAAGAAAAATCTCTTATAAATGTCTTAATCTTGAACAGATTAAAAAAAATCTACAAAAATCTTATGGTGAAAATTCATTAGAAAAATGGGAACGAAATCAGGAAAGGACAACTTTAATACTTACAGACCCTAGTATGAGTACTTTGCAAAATAGAGAAAAAGTAAGGACATTAGCAAAAGAGCAACTAGAAAAATTGCAAATTTAAAAAATGAGTTATATTCAAGAATACACTTGTGAATTCGAAGAATATTACTACAAAATATTTGTTAGTAGCAAAGAAATGCAACCATATCTTGAAAAATACTATAAAAAATTACCAGGTTTTTGGATCAAATATTTTAGAGAAGAATATGAAAAAGAAAGCATAGAAGGAGATACCCTTGAACAAATATTATCTTTTCTGAATAATAGGCTTGGACAACTTTGTATGGCACATAATATACAAAGAAAAGCCAAAAGAATCAATATATATATATATATATTATTTAATTATAATTTAGCAAATGAACGATAGATTCAAACATATGGTTAACCAGAACTTTGCTTCTTTAAGGTTTTTGCATTTTTATTTAATTAATTTTTGATTGTTATCAAGATAATTTATTTTGGTTTAGTTAGAGAAAATAACTGTTAATCTCAATATTAGTTTATCTCACCATTTATATTGAAATGGTGAAATTATTATCTCATGTTAAAGATGAGATAAGATAATCTCAATCCTTATCATCCTACATACCAAATGATTAACGATTATGATCCGTAAATTATTATTTTTTAAAAAGTTTTTATTACCTAATTACTACTAAACTTTTTATATATATTTCTTCCAGCATGATTAACCTTTTCCTTTATATATATATATATATATTTTTTTTAAAATAAAAAATTTCTCAACTTTTTTTGGGGTCAAAATTGAACTTATTTTCCACATATTTACGACTATACCACTTATCCTCTTATTAAATTCGCACGTGCTTTCATGTCAACAAATTGGTCTGTGGGACCATGACACATCACACGGGCCCACATGTTCCTAATTGTTATCCACACACAATTTCTCGAGAATATATCAACTTCATTTCTCGAGAAAGTTACGTTGTATAGATAGGTCAAATTTTAATTTCATATCTATATATATTAATATTGATATCTCTTGACACAAAATGAAGAGTTGTTTGAACCTGGTTCAAGGTTTTTTTACTTATACTTACTAATCCAATTAACAAAACGCTTTAATTAGTTCATTCAGAAATGGAATGACAATAGTCTGTCGATAAGCTCGTTTTAATCTTAGATATGATTCATTAAAATCCTCCTGAAGTACCATTATGTGGCGGCTTGGGTCGAAGGATAAGGTGCAAAGTAAAGATAATTTCCCAACTAGCTTGAGAAAAATAATTCATAGATTGATTACCTGATCTTAACTCGTATTCATTTAATTGAACACTCTAACGTATAAAATGATCACCTAAATACGTTCAAAAATTTTGTCATATTAGCGTCGTGTGTCTACGAAACACAATTCTTATAAGTGGACACATGTCTATCTCTAATTCGACGAAAGCACGTGCTTTGTGGTACCACATACCAGTGGGTGGAATAAAATGATACATATTTGTTAACATGTGTTTATCTAAATGTTCGCACATGGTACCTTACCGGTACGACCGGTTATTTACCGGTTCTATAGGTAAGCTGTCCCCACCCCCACCCACCACCCCATCCCACCCCCAACCCCTATATACCCTATTTTATTAGCATCACATGAAAAACCATTCCATCATGAAATGTCAAGAATACCCTTGGTCATCTTCATCGTTACGAAAGT
Organism: Solanum verrucosum; assembly: GCF_900185275.1. NCBI lineage: Eukaryota > Viridiplantae > Streptophyta > Magnoliopsida > Solanales > Solanaceae > Solanum > Solanum verrucosum. The sequence goes on along the minus strand of NW_026019936.1, from coordinate 3,008,710 downwards.
AGGGGTGTTAATGGTACGAGAGTTTTTGACTGTTTTATTTTTATTTATACCTTATGATATAATGATATAATCTCTCGTTATTGAATATTTATTTTATGGGAAAATTAGCAATTAAGTCATAAATATCTAATATAATTAGTCAAAATAACAACAATTTAAAATATTTATTTAAAATGGCAGAATGACAATATTTTTATAAAATAATATGTATTCAAATTTTAGTATTTAAATTAATTTTATTTATGGAAAGAGTCCTATATTGGACCAAATTATATACCAATAACCGTTTAAAGTGAAAAAAATATAATTAAACCTATACCATTAACTTTTTTCATCACCATTCACGTTTCTTCCCCAACTTTCACATTTCTTCCCCACCTTTCACGTTTCAAGTTTATCTTTCTTCAAGGTGCTAAATTATTGTTCATCAAGAAATTTTCTTTATTGTTAAACGAAATTTCTTTATTAATTCAAGCAGATTTCTCGGTTGGCAAGATAATTTTCATTATCCATTTCGATTAGTTATTTTGATTTCTTTTGATTTGTTTTCAATATCACCGTTTATGGTTTATATTTCGCATTGTACATATTACGAATTTTCCGTCAATTTTTTCGATTTTTATGCAAGTTTGTTTACATATTCATCTAATATTTATGTATTTCAATTAGTTATTTAGATTTCTTTTGATTTGTCTTCAATATCACCGTTTATGATTTATATTTCGCATTGTACATATTAAGGATTTTCCGTTACTTTTTTCGATTGTTATGCAAGTTTGTTTACATATTCATGTAAATTTATGTATTTTAGATTTTTAGTCGATTAAATAATTTTTTTCTGATTTCGTTTAATATTTCAGATTTATTAGAATCTACAAATTCATTCATATGTTTATTTTGTTTGATTTTTAATACATTTATATTTGCTTTTAGGGTTTTAGTTTTGGGGAAAGCATTTATCTGTCTATAATGTCTGAATCAATAGTTTATTTTGTATTCATTCTATCTATATATCAACAAGTTTTACATTTTTTGTTTTACATTGTATTTGAATCTCAAATAGTATACAACATGTTTGTATTTCCTTCTTAATTTGTAATTCATCTTAACTGTATGCTAACAATTTTGTATTTTATTGGGTATTCATTATGTATTTAACCTCAATTTATATGTGAACACGTTTGTATTTCTCTTTTGTTTTGTATTCAACCTAATTGTATACCAACAAGCTAAGTTTTGTATTTTATGTGCCAACTTTACCTTTCAAAGTCACTTTGTATTTCAAATGAAGAGAGTATTTAATTTCTTTTGTATTCACAACTTTACATTCAATCTCACTTTGTATTTATAACTTTGTATTTTCATCTCACTTTTGTATTCATATATTGTTGTATTCAACATATAGTTCATGATCCGTTAGTTGATTTTACCTTTAAAAGTCACTTTGTATTTCAAATGAAGAGAGTATTTCTTTTGTATTCACAACTTTATATTCAATCTCACTTTGTATTTTCATCTCACTTTTGTATTCATATATTGTTGTATTCAACATATAGTTCATGATCCGTTAGTTGATTTTACCTTTAAAAGTCACTTTGTATTTCAAATGAAGAGAGTATTTCTTTTGTATTCACAACTTTATATTCAATCTCACTTTGTATTTTCATCTCACTTTTGTATTCATATATTGTTGTATTCAACATATAGTTCATGATCCATTAGTTACATTAACTTAATGGGATACAAATTATTGTATGCATTCAAACAGAAAAAACAGCTATTAACTAAAAAAAAAACAATTTCATTCGTTATACATCATAATTTGGATACAAAACATCCGAAAAAAGCTATAAATCCCAATGCATACAAAGATTTCATTGATTCAATCAAGAAAAAAAAACACTCTTGTACTCCACATATACGAATATCTCATCCAAGCAAATAAAAAAAAATAAAAAATACTTAATTGTTTTTCGATTGTTCACTAGATGCGACAAATTTATAGTTGTCAATTTTAAAAAATTATGTTTCAAAAATATGTCGTATTCAACTTGAAGAAGCTTTGAAAGTTATCAGATGAATGATTCGGAAGACAAACTAAATTATTTTAGTTTTTTTTTTATGTTCTTAAGAAGAAAGCAAAAAAGCGCTCGACGGAAAGATGGCTATTTATGCTCTTTTCAAAACGTAACTGATCTGTATTTAAAATCTTTTTTACCTTTTTTGAATTTTTTTGTTCCATGATTTTCTCTGTTCTGTTATTAATTATTAATTATTTGTATTCTTTCAAATTAATCAAAATAAAATAAATACATAACTAATCCCTTAACAAACTAAAATAATGACCGTTTTAATAAATAATGACATTGATGCTAAGGAGTTCCACTAAAAGCTAAAATATTGTTGTTTTGAAAATTTTTCCTTATTTTATTTATGTGTCATCACGTGGTATTTGTAATCTTCGAGAACAATTTCTATTAAGAGAAAAATAATTGATATTGTCTTAAACTTTTAAAAGATGAGTCACCACAATTAATTTAAGAAGAAAGGAATATATCGTACCAAATTTTTTTATTACTCTATTGTGTATATATAGTTTAATTTAGTCCTTTAATCATCTGAATTTCTCTTTAATATTGATACATTTCGATAATATTTTGATATATTTTTTTAGCATCGTATAAGGATCGTTTTGTTATTAGAATGATTCCTTACATGAAATAATACTTTAATGAAATTGAAATTGATATGGTTCTAAATGAGAAACTAATCATATTTTTTACATGATTACAATGTTAATAACTCTAAAAAACATGATAATTTATCCTTGAGAAAATATAAATCACACATCTAAAATATATGTAAGATGATGCTTTTAAAAAATGTGACAAACTATATTATTATGTACTTTTTTTTTGTTTTTTCTTCCTAAAAATGGTAAAAATATGAATTATTTTCGATACCAAAATGGATTCTTGCACTTATTATTAATTTTTAACAGTACACATTGAAAGGCTAAAGAACACGTGATTGTAATTAGTTTAGGTGTACTACCATCATTTATTTGTGCTTCTTAAAAAAAAACAGTCGTAAATACAAAGCTATCATGTTAACATGATTCGAAAAAGAATCGCGTCTTAAAAAATATAATGTAAATTATTTACTTTTATGATTTAAATTTATAATCTTAGATCACAAAGATGCAATATTTTAAGTAAGGAATACGCCTTTTAATCTCTTGGTTATTAATAAAAAATAATTTTGATAGCAGTTGATTAACTACATTTTATTTTTTGGTACATTAAAATATGTAACATAAAAGAAAATATTCTCTTCATTTTAATTTATATATCGTACATTCCTTTTTAGGTGGTTTTAAAAAGAATGAATTTTATTTTTTGTCATGACTTTAGTTTTACTTTTTGTTTGATATATATTTAAAATCATAAGATTAAAAGACATTTTGGTACATTATATCTAACTTTAACTTTATTTTTGTCTAAGACCGTAAGATTCAAAAACCTTCTTTACTTTCTTAAATTGCATGTCAAGTTAAAATCAATCACACTAATTGAAATGATAGGAATATTATATTTTTACTCGGTGTATATGAATCCCTATCGAGGATTTATAGTATACAACCTTCTTACACTACAAAGGAAGATTTGTATATACTTTATTCTCCTGGATACATGTACATTTTGCTAAGCCATTATCAAAAATAACTTTTTTATCTCCACCGACCCCACTAGGAATGTCGGAGCCACATACACTTGAAGGTAGTGGTGAATCAAAATTTTTAATAAGGGGTTCAAAATCTAAAAAAATAGACATACGAAGTAGTCGAATGGGGTTCGACATCTACTATATATACCTAAAAAATTATTTTAACCATATATAAATAATAATATAATTTTTCACTGAAGGGGTTCAGATGAACCCCATAACTCTAAGGTGGCTCTGCCACTGCTTGAAGGGGTGTCCCTTAGTCGGAAAATTACATTATTTAGCTAGATAAAAATATATTCAACATATATTAACACTTCTTGATTTTTATGTGATTTTATTTCTTATTATTTTACCATTTCTTAATTAAAATTCTGACTCCGTTACTGCACTTCGACAAGTTGTTGAAGTGCATACCCCACCCCCACCCCACCTCCCTAAACGAAAAGGAAAAAAACGTTGATTAAGCCACTAATAATAAAATATAAAAGCTATCAACTTCTCTATTTGCCTCTATTTGCTGTTGTTAGAAGCATTTAGTACTATAATTATTTCTCTTTCATTCCTTTCTCACTTTTCTTTGCTTTTGGGTTTCTGGGGTTTCTTGTTTTATTTTTTCTAGTTTTGTTTGAGTTTGATCTGCTTCTTGGGGTTCTTTAAATTCTCTTGAAATCTTGAATTTTGGGTGTTTCTTGAAAATTCATAGAGATGGAGAGGGACTTTATGGGATTGAATATTAAAGATTCTTTAGTTGTAGTCAAGGAAGAACATGTTGAAAGCTCCAAAGACTCTGGTTTGTTTTCTTTGAAACCAAAATTGTCAATTTTTTGGTTTTGTTGTGACTTGTGAGCATAAAAATCTAATCTTTAGTTGTTTTTTAGGTTCATTTATGAGTTTGGGAAAAAGGGTTGCTTTTGAATTTTCAGCCTAAAAAAGTATATAATTTAATTTGTTGAGTTCTTTAAATGCATGTGTTCTTTAATTTGTAGGCTAAATTGAGTATTTTGGTGTTGTGTGTTGATTGGTGAATTGGTTTTCCTGTTTAAGATGCAACTTTTTGGCTAGATTTCTAATTGCTAAAAAGATTTTTTTTTTACTTTCTGGTTTAATAACTTGTTTAGGTGAGGTCTGTCGAAAACAGTCTTTCCACCTCGAAAGTAGGGGTAAGGTAAGGTGTACGTATACTCTACCCTCCCTAGACATCAGTCCGGATATGTTGATTGATTGATTTTGGTTTTAGTAATTTGTTTGGTCTTTTAAAAACAGTTTCGTTAGGGGTAAGGTATGTGTACACTCTACTATGCTCCTTAGACCCCACGAATAGGATTACAGTGCATATGTTGATTGATTGACTTTGATTTATAGTACTTTGTTAAATTTTTGAGTAGTTTGAAGTATAAAGCTTATGAATAAAGATCTTTTTGGTAGTTAGTGTTTCCTTTGTTGAATTGGACATAACGAAAGATTTCCTTTTGTGGTATTGTGTTATGAGATAATAGCAATTTGGATCGATTGTAGTCTTTGTTCATAGGTGGAGCCAAGATTTGAACTTTATGGATTCTAAATTCTAGGATAACAATATCTGGTGTTAGTAACAGGGTTCTGAATCTAATTTCTGTACATGTGTAGTTGATTTCCTAATAGAATTACATGATTTTGAGTAAAATTACTGGGTTCAGCCGAATCCACACAAAACTTTCTAGCTCGGTCCATGTTTTTTGTTATTGTTTGTATGTATTAAGTTAAAATGATTCTCGTTTGTATCAGGGTTTCGCTGGCCAATGTCGAGTAAGGTTGGTGTACCTCATTTCATGTCCTTGAACTCTGCTCAAGATGAAAACACCTTCAAAGCTCTATCTGCCACAGATGGAGTCGATGCTGGTCTCAAACGTCAGTCTGGTGAACTCCAGGTTTGTCTTGTCCTTTTAATCAAACGATTTATATATATTTATATAGGATCTGTGCGACGTACAAATGAGAGCACTCAAATTTGACATGTTCTTTAGTGAAGCTATTTGTTATTAATGCTTTGCCGAAGTTTTAGACTGTCAATTATCTCGACTTCTTGTGTCATTCATTTGCGAAATTATACTCCGAATTAGTAACCAATCGCAATAAATTGTCAACAATCTCCTGTTTTTATTGTCTATGGATTCCTTTCGAAATGAATGGCACCTCTTTTGAATCCATTTGGGAAGAAAAAATAGATCGTTATGGGTGACAAGGAAACATTTTTTAGCTTGACACATTCTAATCTGCAACAGAATGTGCATGCAATGCATCTTCCGTATGATGTTAAGATGCTTCCATTTAACATGAACAATCCCTCCTACAAGACTCATTTTGGTGGTTCTGGCCAGATGAAGCAAGTTCTTGGTGGAATTCCTGTTACAGCTCCTCATTCAATGCTTCCATCGTGTGGCTCTGTGGCTGGGACAACCGAACCTTGGTAAGTTCACCATTTTTTTGCACACAATAGTGTATGTTTTGTGTTACAGAAGTCGTATTTGGTACTTATAATGAGCACATCAATATGCAGTTAATACCAATGATGACTGTTATGCAGTTGGTTGACACACGATTAATTGTAAAACATAAAATATATACGACAACTTGGCTAAGAAAGCCTCAGTGGATTGAAACGGAAACTAAAACTTTGTCTAAAATGTCGTACATCTTTTGCAGGTTTAATTCCAAAAGTTCTGCAGCACCTGCTCAACTGACCATCTTCTATGGTGGGACGGTCAATGTCTTCGAGGATATCTCCCCTGAGAAGGTACCCACTCTTTCTCACTCTCGCATGCACACAAACTGATATAAAGAGAGGCTATCGTTAATCCAGAAAGAGAGAAAAAAAATGCAATTAGCTAAGAAGTTTCTCTAAGGTTTGTTTATCTTTGCGTGGCATGTGTTACTCAGGCACAGGCTATTATGTTTTTGGCTGGACATGGCTGTGCTCCACCTAATGTGGTGCAACCAAGGTTTCAACTTCAGGCATCTGCATCAAAACCTGCTGCTGCGGATGGTGTTTGTGTGAACCAAACCCCAAACATGCTGCCTGCCTCGGGTCTCTCTAGCCCTATGTCTGTTTCTTCCCATCCCATTGGTCAATCTGATGGCAGTTCTGGAAACAAAGATGACATGAAGATGTCTAAAACTGCAAACATTTCAGTGACTCCCCTTGTCAAATTGGACACTTCAAAGATTGTGACATCACTAGGACCTGTTGGGGCGACTACCATAATGACAGCAGGTATGGCATGTCGGAGTGGAAACTCAGAACATATTTGTGACATAAAAGCTTGCAATAACTAATTATGTTGCTCCGAAGTGGAAGTAACTACTTTCAATGCAACTCATTTAGTCCAACCTTCATTGCTTCTAATCATTTACATTTTCTGCAGCGGTTCCACAAGCTAGGAAAGCATCTCTGGCTCGTTTTCTGGAGAAGCGTAAGGAAAGGTAAACTATTAACCATTCTTGTTTTATCGCTTGTTTTTTTCGTTATGCTTTATTGGATACTTGCTAGCACAATGCAAGAAAGTATTGAGATGTAAGTGCGGATTCATATTTTGTAGGGTGATGAACTTAGCACCATATGGCCTCAGCAAGAAATCGCCTGAGTGCTTCACCCCCGAGTCTAATGGAGTTGGTTTCTCTGCGACTTCCAGTCCTCTGTTAGCCGGTAAGGAGACCTAGCTATGATCTCTGAAGACTGCTTAACGCTGTAAATCAGTGAAGCATAATCTATTTTATTCAGCAAGTTAAAAATCTGTGTAGCTATCAAGTTTTGTTTGTTGTAATTTGTAATGTCAGCTTTGGTTTAGCTCTAGCTAGACATCCTAGTATCCAATTGGTTTGGTCTTTTTTTTTCTGTAACCTGATGGAATTTATCCCCATCCAAATAACTTCTTCAATTTGTAACTATTTATTTTGTTACATTGTGTTTCACAAGTATATATATATATATATATATATATATATATATATATATTAATGTTATTTAGTCATTACATGCTTCCTTATATCTTGATTATCGTATTGTTCTGTTACTATCGGTTGTTTTTGCCTTCTTTTTTTTGAATTGCTTTGTACTATTTTTCCTTGAGTTGAGGGTCTAATGGAAACAACCTATCTGCTTTGAGGTACATGTGAGGTTTGTGTACACTACCCTCTCCAAATCTTTGGGGTTTAAGGAACTATAACCAAAGACGAGGGGAGTTTAGGATTTAAGGAACTATAACCAAAGACGAGGGGAGTTTAGGAGTAATGGTAAAATTGTGTTAAATAAATAAGATTCCTTCCAAGAAATAAATTGAAAAAGACAATAAACTATATTGAATATTTTATTTGAGGGTCAAAAAATCTTTTTTCTTTTTGGAACAAACATGTTTAAAATTTTAAAAAATGGATATTTATTTTGGGTGGAGATAAGGAGTTTGATTTAATGCCACTATCTAACAAGTTGTCAATACATAGCTTTCACGTGCAAAAGGGTCTATATCATTATATATATAAAAAAATCACAATAAAAATTTGAGATTATTTATTTCGGAATTGATCATAGATATTAATTAATTAATTTTATTACATATTTTGTATTAAAATAATGAGATTATCTATTCCATGTAGAGAGTCGATAGCTAGGGAAAATGAGAGATGAAAGTTCAATCAACTAAATTATACTCAACTTACTTTACGTATTAGAATATTTTTATCTATCTCATTCCGATAACTAAATGACCCATAAATGCTCAAGATAGGATCGACCAACTCTGAGTGGATGTCCTTTACATCATACATTTTTATATGTTCTTTTTAATTATTATATGGTAGTGGTTAGTTTCAAAATTCTTTTTTTTATTCTTTTCCCTCTATAGGTATACAAAATTTAACACGTTTTTTAAAATTTTCATTTCATTTTTATGGGGCCCAATTGTTTGGTAATTGCTTGCAAGTTGAGATTTTCTTGTCTGTCAATAATTGACCCAAGAATATTTTTATTTGGGTGTCACTATTTCAAATTTTAGTGAAAAATAAAGGTGCCTTCACCCAAAAATGAATAATTTTCTTATATATTTTTTGGTGTTCGATGAATATAAATACAAAATATTATCTCAAAAATATTTATATACATATTCAAATGCTATGAAGTTTGCTATTAGTTTTGCAGCTCTACAAACTTACTATTCCATCCGTTCACTTTTATATATCCATTTTTATTTGTTCGGTTTTTAAAGAAAAAAGATAATGTATCTCTTAGTTTAAATTTATCCTTCATTATTAACTATAATCATCTCTCAATACATTTTTTAAAATATTGAATTTATTATATTCAAAGGTTTATATAATAAATTTGTCATTCTTTTTGTTTTTCCGTAAGACATGTGACAAGTCAATACTAAACAAATAAAAATAGACGGAGGGAGAACAAAATATTCAAGTCATGAGCTTGTTGCCATGTTTAAACGTTGACTTCGTCAACAAAAAAAATATGTGTTTGTTATTGTGTTGGATGGAAGTAATTAAAAGTGTCAAATGAGCGGATTGAGCTAAATGAATCAAAATAGATGAGAAAATGATCAAAATGGTCCTCAATGTATAGGAGTTGAAGTATTTTGGTTCTTTATATATATCATCTCATCCAAATAGTCCTTAATGTATATGAAAATATGATCATTTTAGTTCTTAGCCCTAAAACTAACCGAAAAACTGTTAAATTTAACAGTGGGTCCCACAACATGCCAAACTTTTTAAAAAATAAATAATTAAAAATTAGTAAAACCCCTTCTTCCTCAATTTGTTTTCTTTCACAAGGTCATACTCCATATCCTTGAAAGAAAAATAATACACACTACATTCATTTCTTATCTTTCGTCAGAACAAAAATTTGAGTAGCTCCTAATTTCTTATATAAGAAGAGGAAGAAGAAAATCAAGATCGCTAAAACAAATGTGAACCAAGTAAATTAGTTAAACAACTCCATTTCTCCTCGAGATCACCATAAATCAACTCCTTTCAAGTTGTAACTAATTTTCTTTTTGTTTTATCCTTTCCAAAATTACGAGAATCTTTTTCCAGCATCTATATTCATTCCATTTTTCAAATAAAAGGATTAAAACTGAATGGACAGAGCTAGAAAATAAAAATCTTAAGAAACGAGAGGATTTTATCAGTGGAAACAAAAATAGATCAATTGAAAATTGTAAAAAAAATGGTTGAAGAAAATCGATGGAGGAGAAGAGATTACGGAAGAAAGAGGGAGGAATAAGGGTTCCACCAAGTGTGGGACCCACTGTTAAATTTAACAGATTTTTTTATTTTTTGGTTAGTTTTAAGGCGAGGGACTAAAATGACCATCTTTTCATATACATCAAGAACTATTTGGATGAGATAATATACATAAGGACTAAAATACTTCAACCCCTATACATCAAAGACCATTTTGATCATTTTCTCCAAAATAGATGGAGTTGGTAAATAATGACTCACGTATTAATTACTTGGACTGAAATAGGCTACTAAACGGTCAATAATCTACCCACTCAATTCTTATTAAATTTACTCATTTTAAATAATTTATTTAAGTGCCTAATAAAAATTTTATGGTTAAATATAACATATCATACAAAAAGAAGATTGATATTTAAAGAAAGTAATTTTTAAAAAAAAAAGATATTTAAAGAAAGTTAATGGTTAAAAATACATTTGAATTATCACTCTTCGTCAGTTTCATCTCAACTATTTACTGTTCTTTTTACCTACTAAACCAGTCACTTTCTTTGTATTAAAGCGCATTTTGATGGTGAGTTGGCCAAATATTAATTGACAACAGACACATTTAGGCCAACTCAACAACAAGGTGTATTTTATATCAAATGAAGTGGTAGTTTAGGGTAAGTAAATAGAATAATAAATAGTTGATCTATCACTTACTTTGTATTATAACACCTTGATATTGAGTTGGTCAAGTATTTATTCTCAATCAACAACAAGGGTGTGTAGACCAATTCAGCATAGAGGTGTGTTTTAATTCAAAGGGAGAAATAGTTTAAATAAGTAAATAGAACAATAAATATTTGAGGAATGAAACTTGCAAAAAGGGAGATCATGAGAATAACTATATCATTAGATAAATTGAGACGAAGAAAAATTAACCAAGGGAAAATCAACACCACAAGTTACGAATTCAGCACAAATCAATAACTTTAACCCAAACTATGTATTTCTATTAAGATATCCACTTGATATATATGAAATATGAATAGTCTTATCTCGAACTCGATCACTAATTACTATCATATTCTAATATCCTGAATCCATAAACTTAAAATTCAAAATCCGTTTATCAAAAAGCAATATACAATACACATTTCAAAACCACTAATGTGAACTTTGTGTTGATTGAAAACTACACTCACTACACAAGAACCCTAAAGAAGAGCCAACATGTTGTTGGTAAGCATGTTGGTTGCAATATGCCTTGTTACAAAAATTACATTTTGGAAGATGAAGCCAACAATTTAAGCACAATATGTCTACACAAGCTGCTTCACCTAATTCTTCATCTTTGGTGCATACACCACACTCCTCACATCTTGGGACACAAAGGAAGCAACCCCTACATTTACGGATGGCAAAATTAGCTCACGAAAATATGACTTGTGCAATACATTGTTCATTTATTAACTCAGCTTATTTTGACTTGTTCAGTATAGTCCATTTAATACTGGTCGAGTTGACTAAATATGTCATCCAAATTGACCTATGAGAATTAAATGTATAATCATAATAAAAATAAAGTTTTAATAGATAATTAAATAAATTATATGAAAAAACAAATAAAAAGTTAAAACATTATAAGAGTTGAACATATTGAACTATGATTCATTGTTCAATCCATGTTGACCCGGTCCATCTCAGCCCAAAGTAACATTTGGCCGGGTCAACAAACCATTCATTTATTAATTCAATCCGTTTTAACCCCTTCATAGTTTCCAAACTCATTATTGAAAAATAACTAATTTATCGAACCCATGATACTCTCATGAATTTTGAACTTGAAAAGGTGAAATTCCATCATCATTGTATCCTAGACGAAATCCAAGACACTATCATGAAGTTTCACTTTTTATTAAAGTTCAATCCAAACAATGACAACATGTCAGACTTTTCACTTGTTTAAGTTCGAAATTCATAACATCATCATCATCATGATATTTTTGCATCAAAAGTGATTACTTTTCAAACATAAACTATTTTTCAAAAATCGATTCAAAAAGTAACTAGCTCATACAATTTTTTACCATACCTGCACTCAAGAAGTTGCCTTTGTTGTTGTTGCATTCTCTTCTTACAAGAATCTCTTGGACAATCAAAAACTTCTCTTATTTCACCACATTTCGGACATGTATCTACGTCGATTGAAGGCTGAGATTCTTGTTTAAACGTGTATAATTCGCGTCTCATGTGATAGTAATTCTTCTTTATTTGCTTCATTTGCATTTGATTTATTTCCATCAGATGACAAAGTGTTTGAAAATCTTCTATTTTCACATTGTAGATGCCAGAAATAGCTAAGTTTTTTAGCCTATGATTTGGTTTGGTGAGTAATTTTACTGCACCAATGACTCCCTCAATGGTTAAGCTAGTGCACCCTTGTAAATATAGCTGGAAAAAAAAAATTAAGATTAGTCAAAGTCTCGATCGAAATGAACTTTATACGATACGAATTTAGATTAGTCAACGTATTATTTTTTATTGGGAGGACTTTAACCTTTAATGAACTTTATATGATGTGAATTTAGATTAGTCAAAGTTTAAATTCATGGTTCATATGTTTGGCAAGAAGAATAAATCTAATGGAGTTTATTAATTTACCTAGGTTAGTTTATTGGTTGATAAATGAAGGATTTTAAGTTTCGAAATTCGTTGGAAAGGGAAGTGCAAAGAGAAATTATACGAATATTTTCAAATTTTTGGACATCGTGAAAAAGATACAAGGTGCTTGAAAATGATTGAAGTAATGAATTAGGAGGATTATTGTGACTTCGTTCGTTTGAAAAATGATTTATTTATTATTATGGATGAGTGGTTACAGAGGAATTTTTTCGGTTTAAAGTATACAAGATCCGTATAGGGCTTCAAGCACAAAACACAAATAAAACATAGGGTCTAACAAAGAAAGACATAAATAAAAGGGGGCAAATTACAAATATGTAGATATATAGTTCAAGATTAATAATTTTAAGCATTATAACAAAGATATACAAAGAAATTTTAAAAAATTACAATAAAATAAAATATAATTATTTAGTTGTCTCCTTAAGATTACACTTATTAACAAATATGCATTAGGGCCTTAATGACGACACTAAAGCACCAGTTAAGTGAGACGAAGTACTCAACATATTTTATATCTCGCTTCAGCGATTAACCATGCCTATGACTATACTACGGGAAGCGACTGAATTCAAATTACTTGAGGCCCAAAAATATCCGACACCAAGCGAAAATTATATATAGATAGAATCCAAAATTTTAACTTGACAAATTTGATCTTGTACGACTTTTAATATTAAATTCATGTTATCTTTAAAATTATGGGTTCAAATCAAACATTTTTTTTTTAAAAAAAAAGGACTCCACCAACCAACCATATCTTATCCATTAATAATAATATCATTTCATCATTAAAAAAAAAAACTATGCCATAACATACCTTGTTGATAAAAGGATTACTAGCAATAACTTGTAGAAGCCCTTCATCTGTTATCTTAAAGCAATTTCTCAGAGCAACAACATTCAATCTACCCTTTGCCTTAGACATTATTTTCATCAAAAATTCATCAGAAAATCGAGTATTTATCGGTTTTTCAACGATGATATTCAACCATGGAAGTATATCATGTTTTAGAGCATCTCTAAATGACTTGCAAACTTGACTCATTGATAAAAGTTCAAATAAAGGGAGATAAGGCAAGATCAAGAACATAGCTTCATGTGGTAGACTTAATTGTGAAGAAATTTGTGTCATTTTTGTGTTATGGTATGATAAAAATTATGTGTTAGTTTTGAAGATAATGAAGCAATAATTGTGTGTTGATAAATTTTGCTAGAATGGGAAAAGCAAAAAAAATGGATGGATATATTTTGGACATTTTTGTCATGTATATCAATTGATGAAATTGTATATGAGAGGAAAATGAGAAAAATGGCCCATTATGTTTGTGTAAATTTAAAGTAGTCCATTAAATATATATTCATGAGCAGTTTTAGTCATTGAAGTTTTTTTAGAGTGAGCACTTTTGGTTTCCATCGAATATTTTAACAAGATTTGAGGAGAACTATGAAAACAAAGTTTAACGAGAAACATCAGAATTTTTTTTTATCAAATTATAAAAATCCGCAATATAGAAGAATTACATTAGACATCGAAAATAGCAAAAGTTGCACCTAACTTTAAAAATAGAAGAAACTACAAAAATTATACCTACAAATGTGAATTCCATCTAATCCTTTGTTTCACATTTTGCGTCAAATCTAACCGACAAAATTCGATAAATATTTGACAGAGACTAAAAGTATTCACTTTAGATAAACTTAAGGACTAAAATTGATCAGAAATATATTTAAAGGATTGCTTTTTAATGTATCCCAAACATAAGGACTATTTTTTAAAAAAGAAAAATATTCACATGTATTTCAACATGTATTAAAGTCAAAACTTAATTTTTATAGGTTCGTATCCAAATTAACTTGCGCACATCTTCATTAATTCACAAGTACTTACTATTGTTCTGGTTAGTACAAATACAAGGTAATTTTATCTACCAAAGCTTATATCAATGGAAAGAAATTACCTGACATTTTTTTTGCCCCCGCTAAAATTTCAACGTTCATTTCCCATAGTCTATTCTAATTTCATTGACAGCTAGGTCACACCATTGATTGATCGTATACAAAATTAGTTTAAAATAGTAAAATATTAAGGACAATTTCAATTGTGGCATGGCAAACACATTTGGTGATTGTACAATCCAACATAAAAATTAAACAAAAACCTCTCATAAATTAATTTTTTTCAGAAATTACAAAGTAGAAATCAATGATTTAAAGGTTCAACAGCAGTCCTAAATAAAAGAACATAAACCTTATCAATTGAGAAGTACAAAAAACCTCCTATGGAATGTGTCACATATGAACCAAAGCTAGTTCCCACAATACAATGCCAAGCTGGTCCATATGTTGAGTCAAATTCCTGAAAAAAGTTCAAAAAATAATGTGAATTTTGATTATTATTATTATCATAACGAAAAAAAGATCAAAAATACGTTGATAGAAATGAAGCAACAAGAGTAAGATGCCCATTGTGTAGTCCTATAAAGTGAGGTATGAGAAGAATAGAGTGTATGCAGGACCTTTTCCCTAGGACAGAGGTAGTGAGGTTGTTTCTATTCCAACCTAGCTCCCCGGCTTGGGTTGCTTTGTCGGGATAGAATCAACACTTACCTTATCCTGACTACGGTTGTACACGTAGAATACATCCACTACTCCATTTATAGCTTAATGGACAAAAGAAAATAAACCTTGACATACTTCAACCACACGAGGTGAGAATTGTTTGAGTTCATATAAAAAGACAACAGCTCATTCCTCAACAAATGTAGGACATTCTAACGCTCCCACATGCATAGGATTGGGACATTTAGAGCGTGAGCAATATGACATGGGAACTTTATACGCACTTAGTTTGCTAGGTGCAGCGCTTGAACCTATGACCTAAGTCACAAGTCTCTCAACCTTTACGAATTGAGCTAACTGGGGGCAAGTCATTTACACTACTCTATTACGTAATCATGTTATGTGAGTATCGTACTACTACAATTCAGCACTGCCATTGTCATCCATAAATAACGACTATGCCTTAATCCCAAATAAGTTGGGTCGGCTATATGAATCCTCACTAACCATGTTTATTCCATTAAAGCCATCTCATGTCATTCTATCGAACTCCGAAAATTATTAACCACATTACAGAAATTTTAACTCAAACGTGATCTTATCAAATTCATAGAATTCCCTAATGGGGTCTAAAATTCCCCACTCGAGTACTGTCCACGACCATATAAAAAGACATATATCCAATCCCCAATCAATGTGGGACTCAACAAAACAAGAGTCATAGAGAAGCTTACACAAGAAAACTTTGAACATACATTCAACAAGAATTAGCAGATCAAACAAAACCCGGAACGTTAAAAGTCCAACAAAACCACAAACCTCAGAATTGAGAAGCATAAAACAAGAACCAATAGCTTGACATTACACATATAACCAAGTAATTGTAGCATCTTTTGGGCAGCCAGAGCAAGGCATTTACTGTCAAGTTTCTCACAAACCATAGCATCAAGATTATCTTAAGCATGATATGCAGAGAAAAACAAGCCATACAGAAGCTTGAACGAGCCATCCCCCCGCCCCTCAACACACACATGACTATCAAAATCCAAACTTTGAACATACATTCAATAGAATTTAGCAAATCAAACAAAACCTACAGGCCATAGCATCAAGATTGTCTCTTGCACACCTAAAGACATGATTTTGCAGAGATAACAAGAACCATAGAGTAACTTCAACGAGCCTCCCCCCCCCCCCCCACACCCCACCCCACACACACACATAAAAACTATCAAAATGCAAACACACATTCAACAGAACTTAGCAAAATCCAAGAAAATCACAAGCCTAAGAATTGAAAAAGCATAAACAAGAAGCAATGAGGAAGGTAGAATGTACGTAGCCGTTAGCCCTATCTCGTGGATGTAGAGAGTCTTACCCTCGGCTCAAGTACAACAAGCAAATCAAAGCATGTACGAAAAGGGAAAACGACAGTGAAGAAAACATAGCAACTAATTCGAAAACAGTAACAACAACAAAATAGTGCAATAACCGAAACACGTAAACTAAGAAGCAATAGCATCAAGATTATCTCTTGCACACATAAAGACATCATTTTGCAAAGAAAACAAGAAACATAAGAGCAACTTGAACGAGCCTCTCCCAATCCCCAACACCCCACCCCCCCACCCCCCACCCCACACACACAACTATCAAAATGCAAACTTTAATCACACATTCAACAGAACTTATCAAATCAAACAAAACCCACAATGCAAAAACTCCAAGAAAACCATAAACCTCACAATTGAGAATCATAAACCAGAAACAACACCTCAATATCACACAAAAACTCAAGTAGAAAAATAGTACTACCTTTTTAAGAACCAGAGCAAGTCGTTTACTGTCCAGCTTCCCACAAGCCATAGTAGCATCAAGATTGTCTCTTGCACACTTAAAGGCATGATTTTGCAGAGAAAATGGCATATCTGAAGCTCTCACACGAACATTCAAATCCTCATTTTGCTGTTTCTCCTCAACTGATTTCTTCCTCAATATCAAACTATTCAAGAACTTGCTCCTTCTCTCTAACTCTTCCTCTGCTTTCTCCATCCCCCCTTTCCACCCCTAACTCATCATCATTCCCCCTCTTTCAATCAAACAAAAAAGGTTGCTCTTTTTTCAAGAAAAAAGTTAAAAGAAAAAGTAAGGGTTGGACAAGAAAGTGAAGAAATTGTACCTTGTTTTACCTTTTTGGTTTTTGGTCAAGTGTTTTTTGTTACTTTTAATGCCCCCATTTGAGAGTAGATTGTAGTAGACCAGCAATGGTAGGTAGCATTGGAAATCCCTTCCTAACGAAGGTGACTTCGTATTTAGAAATTCAAATCGAAGAGTCAAATTGAATATACATGCAAGATATATTGGGGGTACAAAAAGAATTATTTTTTTTATAGTCGTATGTATCTACTCTGATACAAAAGTGCTTTTAATTCAGTTCGGTAAAAACGTGAATCTCCAAAACCCGGTGTGATAAGTTGAAATTCTATAGAGCGTGCTATTTTTCTTCTTAGATCGAATTAGAATGAAATAGATTCATTCAGTAACTTTTACAACAATCAAATTTTCCTCTAGTTAGGAGCACTTATCACTTAACCACAATTCTTGTTGGTGTTTCAATTTGTTCGTCATGTGACTTAATACATCGATAATTATTTTTGTTAGTAAATTTTATTAGACACATTTGATTCAAATCTTGAATGAACTTTTGTATGTATTCTCAAGCGTTTATTAGGTTGTTTAAGTTAACCATATAAATTATATCATCTTATTTAAATATATAAATGAATCCCAATTGGAAGGTTTTACAACTTAGTGAGGCCTATGCGTTTTACGTGACAATTCACGTTTTACATGTATTAAGTCATGTAGGACACGTGTATATACCTGTTTAACTTTATATAATTTTAATTGTGTACTTATGCACGCCTAAAGTTCGAGGACATAAATGTAGGGGTGTGCAAAAACCGAGCCAACCAATAAACCGAACTGAAAAATGTGTTGTTGATTTATTATTATTGGGTTATTGGATTAACGGATTTTTAATGATTTTATAAAAAAATCGGGTTATTGATTCAGTATTGATTTTTAATATTGGGTAAACTGATAACCTATTACAACTACACTACTTTTTCTTGTACAAAAATATTAAATATTAATCGCAATGCCTTACTAGTTACTGTCTTTGTCCTTTAGCCTCCAATTCACACTTCACAATGACTTTGAGTTCACAATTTCACATTATACAAAATGTCAAAACTTCAAGTAAGAATCCTAACCCTCTTTATTTCTCTCTGTGTTACACTTGTATAGTTCTTTTCAAGTTTGTTACTCTATTATCATTTCTATTTTATGAGCATTTGTAAAGTTACATTATTGTGTTGTTGCGTCAAATTTATTAGAGTAATCATATATTTATTTTATATGTATTTTCTTATTGGTTAACTGGAAATTGAACCGTTAAGAACCAAAACTGATAAATCAAAAATCGATAAAAATATCTTATTGGTTTAACGTATTTAAAAATTGAAAACTGATAAATCGATCGAAGTACACACCTACATAAATGTCAGTTGATGTCAAGTTAAAAGGTATATTTATATATAATACTTATATTTAAAACTAGAAGGGCACACTTGAAAAAATTTCTTCATAGAGATGAACCTCCAAAAGTTTGACCATTTCAAATTTGTTTTTAGTCTCTCTTTTTTCTCACTCGATGTTTATTTATCAAACGTTCAATTACATTTAAATTTACACATTATAATAGGGTAGTGCTACCAACAATTTTTTTTCCGTTCTAGAGCTTGACTCCAAAATCTTCATTGACATCCTACCACAATTTATATTGATATTTCGAGTCATTATTATGTCTTGCTAAAAAGGGAAACATAGAAAAGCAAGATCAATCATTATCAGTGATTAGCGTTGTATGGTTTAAATATAAATTATAATAAAAAAATAATAATATAAATATTATAATGTAAAGTTGGTTTCTTATAGAGTATTTGGTATAATATATTATAAAAGTTATAATACATAAATATATTCTTGAGTTTGGCATCATTTCATATTCATGTCCTTCAATTATAGGTGTGCACAAGTAGATACTTAAATTTGTATAAAGTTAAACAATACATGAGTCTTATGTAACATAATACATATAGGACACCACGTATGACATAAATTGTCATATAGGATATGAAGTAGAACGTGTGTGTCCATTTCACTTCAAATTAAAAGTAGAAAAATAATCCAAAGTTGAGTAGATGAGTGGTCAATTTCATACTTATAAGAGTTCAAGGAATAATATTTTCATGATAGATGAAATGTCATCTACATAAGTTTCTTTTTAGAAATCTTAATTCCAATTAATAATATAAGATAAAGTGACTTAATTATTTGATGTTAAAACGCACTATCTCAATAGTTGGAATAGTCAATAAAAATATCATTTTCCTTACTGTTTTTAATCATTCATTTTTCTTATCCATAATTATAACACAATTTCATCATACAGATACAACGTTGGATTATCACTATCATAGCCTATAGGTTTGTCTATCTGTGCGTATCACGTGAATAGAAGAAAAGAAAAAAAGACAAATGAAGTTAGACTTTTCGATACAGATTTAAATTAATTGAATATCGAATATTAGAGTAAAATAAAAGACAAATTATGTGAGGCTAGGTCTAGCACTTTATATACTAGAAAAAAATGACATGACAAATAACTAAGTCACTCCATTTTCTTCTTCTCCATTATTGTTTTTATTTCTCATCTGACGTTTGGTATTTGTATATACAGGTGACTAACTATTTTTGGTTCTTGATGCATAAGGCTTCATTTAAAGGGAAATGGTCTTTATCAAGATTTTTTTATATCTAAAATTCAAATCCAAAACGTATAATTAAGAAATAAGCAACCCCATCTATTGTATCGTATCTTTTTGTGATCTCTTCTTATCCATTATATTGTTGATACAAAATCAACTTTCAAATTTATTTTTTCATTATCCACTAGCCAATTTGTCACATAACCACCATTAATTTCACCATACATACATCTCCAAAACCATCACATCACAATTAATTTCACCATTGTCATCAAATTAAATCCATCACCACCACATATCACAACACCATCACTCAATTGCACCACCTTCCACTATACCTTTAATTCCATCACTAGAAATGACAATATCACCACCACTAATATAATATCTTAACTAATTATTGTTGATTAGAAAAATATTGCAAAGGAAAAATTGATTATTAATATTTATTTAAATAGAACTCTAATGAAGTATATAGGGTTTACGATAGTCATGTAATTATTTATTGTAATTTTATTTGAACAAAGAAGTCAGACTATAAAAGGAGATGATATTGAATAACAGGTTTCTGCATTTTCATTTTAACATGATATCAGAGTTAAATCGAATGTAGGCTCTCAAAAAATCGGATAGTTGTGAGGTGGAACATCTTGGTCCATGAATGTGCATACATCATACCAACAAAGGAATCAAATATTCATGTACTCCTGATAAGACCTAGACAATTCATCTTCCCTTTAAGCTATATTTTAGAATGTGGATTACGCCTAATACCTAATTTAACTCAAACATCTATTTCTTATGTATACTTTTTTTTCCTGTCATATTAGTTTTTGGCCTTAAATTCACTTTAAACAAGAATAGAATGACGATAGATTGTCGTAAAGTATTAACATATAAATGACTTTATCAAACAACTTTAGAAGGTAACTTATGACTTTTCCCAATAGTAAATAAATTATAAATATCATATACATAAAATCAAATCAACAACCAACATTATATTACATCTCGCAAAAAACAAGAATCAATATCCATTGATTAACAAACCATTATTTTTCACTTTTAATAACAAAAAGAGAACAACAAATTAAATATAAAACACACTGAACAAATTCAAATTTTATTATTATTAATATAAATAAAATCCAATATTTATCGAGTCATTCCTCCTTGAACTCCTGGAGCCATTGCTATCCCCCCTCTATTTTGGTTATCCATATTTCCTTGCCAACCTATACATATATTTGTAAACACAACAACCACAAATAAGTATATCTCAAAAATATTTAATTAAAAAATAAAAATAATTTGTTCGTCTTATATTATATAATGATATTTGACTGGATAGACAGTTTATGAATTAAAAAAGAATTTGATACATTAAAAAATTATTTTAAATATCTCTAAAGCGAATCGTACGCCCCTTAAAAAGTGAAATGTTTCGATGTAAATTTTACTAGTCGAGTCTAAAACAGATATATCGATCGAAAAAAAGAGTGAATATTACTTACCAATAGACATGTCATATCCACGATGTTTGAGTTCACGATGTTCTTGGCATAAAGCACAACATTCACAGCAAAAATGAAGCAAACAGTCCCCACAAGGGCTTTCTGGTAACATATATTGTTTTCTCATTTTTGTACGATAAAAACATGAATAAATACATCCACATCCTGTTAATGCTTCTATTAAAAAATATAGAGCTCCACTTGCACCACAAGCTGCAAATAATTACATTCACAAGTCATAAATACGATAATATTTAACTGAACACGATTTTTTTTATAAAAAAGTTATAAATATTTATTTGACTATAATTAAAAAAAATTAATATAGTAGCGAAGAAGTCAAATAATCGATAATAGCTTATTTAAGTCAAAAATAATAAATGGCTATAATTATAGAGTGGGACATGTAATTATTGTCTTTTAACTTTTATTATTATGTAAATATCTTTAAAATTATAATTCATATTGTCTTGATAATAACAATCATAACATGAATACTAATATATTGAGTGAAATTTCAGAGGTCTGTACAGGTGTACATGTAGAGGGGTTAATTGAATCATCTTCGTTGAAAAATATACTATGTAAATAGGGAGAGAATGATATCTTCTTTTTTTTCGTGTACATATATAAGTTGTTAAATTTTCTTGAAATGATTTTTCTTTTCTTCTTCAAATCTCTTTGTTTTATTTCCTCATTCCATAACTAGATCTGGAGAGGATACCGTTTACGCAATTTTACTTCTATCACTATAAAAATTTAATTTTGAACGACCACTTCTTAACGAAAGGATATAAATTGCTTACAAACGGTCCCTTTGTCGACAATCTCTGCAATTTGTCCAAATGTAATACATGGACACCAGCAAGTTAAACAACCTGAAAAAAAATGTTTAATAATTAAAAAAATTAAAGATACATAATATAATTTTTTGATAAAAAAAAAAACTAATGATGTAATAATAATGTCACGTGTAATACAAAAATAACATTTTTTTAAAACGAACTAATAGGAAAATAGTGTCATACAAATTAAGAAAATAAACACTTACAATTCGGGACATCTGAGAAACAATCACAAAGTTCGGTGGACCAAGTTCCGGGATGATTAGCTTGAAATTGGCCCGGCACGGGGATGCCGGTCATTGGTTTTTCGCCGTAAGCTGGTTGAGCTGAGGGGTTCATGATGACTTAAAAACTTTAAAAGAGGTTTTTTTTTAAAAATAATTGGAACAAGAGAAAATGAAATGAATGACACAAAAAAGTATGTAGTTTTTGTGAATGATATGCAAAATATCAGTTGTATTTATAGTGAGGGGAAAACAAAAGACATCTTAAATAATTGGAACAAAAGACTTCCTCTCTATTGATGCGAAGTTTAAGAAGATTAAAAAAAAAATCCTATTATTTTAAATTAAAAATATATTGAAGGTATTAAAATATCTGTCAATTTTATGATTTTTAACATGTCATATAATAAAAATTAAAATTAAAAATTATCAAAAATTGAGATATTCTTTTTTTAAACGGAGAACGTAAGTGTTAGTACTATGAAGGAGGAGTCAACAAAGGATGTAATTGACTTGGTTTTGAGTCTATGGTCAATAAATGGATTACTTAGAAATGTTCTTTAACGTGTTATTTGGGGTTGCAACTTGTGTTTTTTATTTATATTTTAAAAAAATATTTTGTAATTTTGGGTGCAACTTGTTCTCTTTTTATCTTTTTAAAATGTTTTATATTTTTTAGTCTATAGTTTTTGACAGTTCTAATAAGCAGCCACGCCACCTATTGTTACATGTGTGAAAATAAAACATAATGCTTCTTTTATATCGAAAATAATCTTTTTATCTCATGGAAATAAGATAAGATGAATATTGGCTTTATACTTGTAAAATTATATAAAATATGTTATTATTATTATTGTTGTTGTTATTGAGTTAGGAGTATGAGCTAGAGTCAAAATATTTAAATTTGATTATATATTCAGAAATAGATTCTTTAAATTTTTTGAAGTAAAATCTACCTAGTTCAAAATTGTACAAAGAGCTGTAGTCAATATAGATAATTAATGAAACAAAATCTCAAAAAAATTATGATCAAAGAAAAAATTGTTCGACTCTTCAGTAATAGATGTTCTTTGAAATTAATTAATACTCTCGCTCTTGTTTATTATTAATATTTTTTAATATGCCAAACCTTGCATCAAAGTCTTGTTACCTTGCATCAAAGTTTTGTTACCTTGCCTAACTAATTAACGTCAGTTGACGTTTTCTTTCCTGTTCTACTCTCTCTAAAGATCAAGGTAGAAACTGCATTTTATCAATCGTATTTTCAGAAAGAATAACATAATTTTATATTTGAAAAGTACAATCAAATTTTAACTTTTCATGTTTTACCTTACTGAAATAAATTTTTAGCCACATAGATTATATGGTACATTTAAATCATAAATTCCAAAATATACTAGTCATACATATGTTATGACATGTTTAAAAAAATTATTTTTTATTTCTTAAATTTTATGACCGATCAAAATATGTTATATAAATTAGAAGGATGAGTATATTCTTATCTCAAACTATATTTTATAAGGAATTAACTATATTTTCTGTCAAATTGTAATTTATAAAGAATTACTATAGTTTTCTAATTGAAGGATTCTATTAGCTTTGACAATCGTTAGGTAAACTAACTTGATAAATTTTGACATTGACTATTTGATATGTAATTAATATAATTAGCCAATAAACTCAACATTGCTCAATTAATAAACTCAACATATATATTGTAACTTACAAGATTCGAGTATATTATCCGAAAGCATGTTACTAAAAGTATGATTTAAAATCATAAGATTCGAGTTTGTTATCCGAAAGTAGAGGAGCTAATAATCGAAATCAGACTTAGTATATAAAATAAAAATACACCGTTTTAATCTTCTCATTTGATCAAGCAAGGTCGTGTTGAGACTGATAATATCAAAGAAATTATCTTATCCATACCAATCAGGTTCAATGAAAATTTGCCTCCAAACAACTTGCTTTTAAATTTTGTAGAAACTATATTCACATAGCTTTTAAAAGTAAAAATAAAATACTTATCTAAATAAAAATCCAAAAATAAAATATTTACGTAAATCAACCAAAATTGAGGGAGACATCATTTTTTTAAATTACCACACAAATATTTTCTAAATACAATGGACTTGGCACACGATGTATAGTCAAGCCAATGACTTTTCTACTACGTATTTTATAAATTCAATCTTAATAGGAAAATTCGTTGATATTTACATTCGATTTGATCTAAATTAGAACTTTCAATGATTAATTCGAATTTAATGTGAAGACTTAATTTTATCTATCCGTTAAAAATGATTTTTCGAAGCACGAAATCAAATAAAATGTATGATGGATTAATTTTTTTTTCATTTCTTTCACATCACTAATTAATGTTGGTTTTCTTATCCTTTAATATGATCTTGACTTCTTGTTCCTTCAAATGCATTTAGTCAATTTTTTCTTATATCAGTATCATGACAGTTAAGAATTAATACATTCAATTTATTGGCTTAGCTTAATGTTTAAACAAAAATAGAGTAGTAGATTTACGTTATTTTGTTCCTTATATAATAATTAAAAAAATTGTCTTACGTGTTTAATTATTTATACGAATTTGAATTTAAATACGATCACTTTTCTGAACAAGTAAGATTACAATAATTCATTTTTTTTAAAAAAAAATTGTGTCTCAAATCACAATTTCACCTCATCATACGTTTAGAACATCAATGAACTTATACCTCACCATACTTTCACCTCTCACATCAAAATACAAAAGAATTATTATTAGCCCTAACATAGTAAAAAGAAAGATATTAATTCGAACATTAGGAGTCAACGATTCTAACTAACTACTTTTATCGTTGCAATATATTTATTATATTTTACTTTTCAATAGTTAAACTATATCAATTTGAACGTTTTAAGATATATATTTTTATTATATTAACAAAAAGAGTTGTACTATATAATACTTTTAAAACAATTATAATATTATAACTCTCGTAATTTTAACTATAACAACTAATAGAAAGCGAAACCATATGAATGCATTGGTCCATGGCTGCTGAATTGCAGGGTGTGGCCAAAGCGTGTTGAGAATGTGGATAAGGTTGCAAAACTTTATTCAATTTAATACTTGTTATATGGGTAAAAATATGTCGTCTTATTTTATTTTATTTTTTATAAATAATTACATCTTTAAAAATATAATTGAATAATAAATAGTAGCCGCCAAATTTATATTTGTGACTTTTACATTTTTTTAATTTTGATATCATATTGAAATGTATAATCATCATATTTTACTACAAACTTTTAGAGGTAATATTTTTTTATTTATATAATTATATCGTCAATGAGAATTACTAAATGAAGAATCATATTATGTAGGTTATTGTATTTTTTGAAACATATATTAATTAAAATCCTAAATGAAATTACAAACAAAAATTATCAACTAAATCTAATACTAAATTTTCTAGTAGGTTAATAATGAAACCTTAATTTTCGAAGCACACTTAGTTAATGTGCCTTTTCCACGACATGATATAATTTCGGACCTGTAAATCTCTATAGTTTGTTGAATTCAAAATCGGTTGTTAGGATTTGAAGTTTTATTTCCAGACAATTTCATCAATACTTCCTAGCTAAAAATGATTGGTGGAACTAGCACTGATTTCTAATTTCATCGTTAACTTTATGATATTCTTTTCTTTAAATCTTTTAAAATTGCAAGTAGCACAAGATATTTACACCTTTTTGAAATAAATACATTAGGTTATAAATTAAGTGTTGTGGGGCAAGGCGGCTAGAGAAAAGAGACATTAGAATCAACGAATCATACAGCTAATAAGTTTAAAAGAATATAATACTCTTATTTGTCATATTTATTTTTATCTATTTTTAAAAATATTTTATTTCATTTTTTAGTTATAATTTTTCATGCGATAGATTTAAGATAATAAAATTAAAGAATATTTGAGTATATTTTAATATCTTTAATTTTAATTTTAATTTTTTTTAAAAAAATTAAAATATTTTTATATCAAGTCAAATATGATAAATAAATTAAAGCGGAGGAAGTAATAATGAGTTAGCCACTATGAAAAAATCTCTCATCCACCACAGGCCCCTTACAATGAATGAAGATACACTAGCTGCGTTCTTTATTATTATTTTCATCTAAGTTTACGACTTAATTAATTTATTCGTGTCTTAAACTCTTATTCTGAATATAAAATATTTTCTACTAAAGGTAAAAAAATTTTGGTAGAATACTAAAGGTAATTTAACTCTGATAATTTAAATTTGATATCTTTAATTAAAGATATATAGGTATTTGCCTCATTTTATTTTTTTTATATTTTATTCCAAGTTTCATATTCGCTTAGAGATTAATAAATTTAGATATGTGTTGGAGAGTCACTTAATTTTGGGATAAATTTGTTTTATCAAAGTCAATTTTAATTTCAAGATTTAAATTTAAAATCTATGATAAACTAAAGAGATATTTACTATGATCTATCATAACTTTAGATGATTTCATTTATATTCACCAAAGATTTGCCAAGATATGTACTGTAATCCTATTGGCCCCATCTTGAGTATCAATGTGATTTACTCTTAAATTCTGGAAATAATGTTGTGATGTTATGATTCTTATTATGTTTGATTATGAATGCCTTATTTTAGAGTGGTGTATCATGTATGGTATGTTGTATTTTTTTTTTTTTGTTTTAATACATAACATGCCCTCTAGATTGATTGCATCCAAACATTTCAATTATGATTTTTTTTTTCAAGATTTTGCATTCTCTTGTTCATGATTGTCTTCAAGTAAGTTTTGCATTTGATATCCACTTTGAACAAGAGAGTATTTAATTTGTTAGAAGATGAATGTGTTTGATGTCATGAAAGATAAATAAGCTATTCGATGATTTCTTTTCTAGTGTTCAAGTTATGGTAGATAGTGTTATTGGGAGATGTCGGGTAACTTATGAAATTAATGAAGGTGTGCACAAGTTGATCTCGACACTAGAGTTATAAAAAACAACCATAAATGACATACTTGGAGGATCTTAATTCCTAATCTTAGGTCTTGAAAAACTCTTCCGATTCTTAATGAAAAACTAGGATTTTGGTGACAATACGTAGTCTCACTATGATCCACTCCATTTTTTAGTATTTATGGGCCCCTCAACAAAAAAATAGGCGATTTTCTCAATTTTTCGTACGTGTTATTCAATAAAATTTTTGGTGATACTGTTTTCGGATGCCTTTTTTTCTTCAAAACATTTATAAGACCCTCTATAATGACTTGAGAGCAATACATATAGCCACATCATGACCCACACATTTTTTTTAGCATTTAGGGCTACTTAATAAGAATTAGACAATTTTTTTCAAAAAAATTTGTGTGTGTTAGTCAATGACTTTTTTGCTGATATTTTTTTCCTCAAAACCTTTACAAGACCCTCCATAATGACCTAGAAGAACAATACATATAGCCTCACTATGATCCAAGTCATTTTTAGCATTTAGGGGGCACTCAACAAGAATTAGGCGATTTTCTTAATTTTTCGTGTGTTAGTAGATGAATTTTTTGGTGAAATCAATTTTGAGAACTTTTTTGCAAAAATTTTACAAGACCCTTTGTAATGACCTAGGGGTACAATACCAAAAGCCTTACCATGATTCACACAACCTTTTTTTAGCATTTAGGGGCCATTGAATAGAAATTATGCGATTTTTCTAATTTTTTTATGTGTAACGTACATGATCTTTTTGGTAACATTTTTTACAAAAACGTTACAAGATCCCCCATAATGATATGAGATTAAAAAAAAACATATAGCTTCACCGTGATTCACGCGTCATTTTTATAATTTAGAGACATCTCAACATGAATTAGATGATTTTCTCAATTTTTTGTGTGTACTAGTACATGAAGTTTTTTGGTGATACTGATTTCGTCCAAGTTTTTTTTCAAAAACTTTACAAGACCCTTCATAATGAACTTAGGAACAATACATATAGCTCACCATGATTGACATGGCCACTCAATAGAAATTAGTTGATTTCCTCAATTTTTCGTGTTTGTGTTAGTACATGAATTTTTTGGTGATATGGACTTTGGGGACTTTTTTTGCAAAAACTCTATAGGATCCTCCATAATGATCTGGAGGAACAAAACCTATAGCCTAACCCTCATTTACGCTACTTTTTTAGTATTTAGGAGTCACTCAACAAGAATTAAGTGATTTTTCAATTTTTTGTGTGTAAGTTAATGAGATTTTAGAGATATGATTTTCACTACTTTTTTTTTTCAAAACCTTTATAAAACCCTCCGAAATGATCTAGGAGAACAATATGTATAGCCTCACCATGATCCACACCATTTTTTAAAATTTAGGGGCCATTCAACTTGAATTAGGCAATTTTTTAAGTTCTCGTGTGTAACGTTAATGATTTTCTTGGTGATATGATTTTCAGGCACTTTTTTGTAAACCCTTAATAAGACCTTCCATAATGACCTCGCGAAACAATATGTATAGCCTCATCATGATGCACACTATTTGTTTTAGCATTTATGTGTCACTCAACATGAATTAGCCGGTTTTCTTAATTTTCTATGTGTGTTAGTCAATAAATTTTTTTATAATATGATTTTAAGATACTTTTTTCAAAATCTACAGGACCCTCAACAATGACCTAGGTGAAAAATACCTCACCACGATCCACACTTCTTCTTTTTTAACATTTAGGCACCATTCAACATGAATTAGGCGATTACTCAGTTTTTTATGTATGTTAGTCAATGAATTTTTTGGAGATATAATTTTTGAGGACTTTTTTTCCCAAATAAGTAAAACAATACCTTTGAATCTTGTTTTTTAAAATTAAAGATATGTTACATATATCAAAACACCCTTTAATCTTGTGTTATTAAATATGACATGTGAAAAATTGAAATCAAAGACTTGTCGAAAAGTGAAGAGACATTTTTTTTAAAAACCAAGATAAATAAAGGTTAACTTACATATATCTTACTAATTTAGAAGTTAATTATTTATATACACGTTAGCTTGCAATATTGTGAACCTTACCATATTTTGGTGCATCTATATGCATATGGATACATGTATCTCAGAATACATGATGTCAAAATTAGGTGTAATTTATTTATAATAAACTGTATCCAAGTGGATTCGCATGCATCTGAAACACATATACAAATTTCACTCGCCTCCCTCTAATCTCGTTCACCACTCTCTCATCTCGCTTGTGTATTTGGTATCCCAAATACATGTGAATCATACCAGATATATGTATCAAGTATGTATTTAGTGTGATTTACATGTGTTTCGGATACATAGACAATTCACTCGTGTCCCTCATGTTCTCTCTTGCCTCTTTCCCTATTATAGTGTATCTGAATTAAAATATGATATGAAATTATTAATTAATGAGATAAAATATAATTATTTCAATCTATAGAAGAAGAAAAAATTAGTGAGATTTTTTTTTCCTTTTTTAAATTTATGTTTCTTTCCTAGCAAGAGTCAAAAATTCACATAAGTCAACACCAAAATGTTTTTTTAGTCTTGTTTAGTATATACACCCCATAGAAATGGTGTTTTGGTCCTTTCCACCGACCTCTAAGCAACTCAAATTCACTCTCTCCGGCGTCGTCGCCGGCGTTACTCTCATCGCCGCCGGTGCATATCTTTCCTTTTCCAACATTGCCCCTCAACAAGCTCGAGCTAAGGCCCGAAAAGATTACATCAAAGCCCGACTCAAACAGCTTGTACAAGATTAAAATCAACTTCAGTGTTTACTACTTCTAGAGAATTTTCGACCCATTTAAGCTTTTGGGTGTTTAGGAAAAACTGTTTTCTGGGTAAGAATTTCATTTTCGGAGTGAATATTATGCTTGTGTGAGCAAATTAGAGTTTTTTTTTGTTGATTTTTGGGTAAATATGTGTTCCAGTAGTACTAATTTGAGGGATTTTTTTGACCTGTTTGGTTTTTTAGGTGTTAGGTAGAAACTGTTTTCTGGGTAAGAATTTCATTTGGGTGTGAATTTATGCTTGAGTTTGATTTAGTGTGTGCAAATTTGAGCTTTTTGTCAGATATTTGGTAATTATTTGTTAGTGATTTAGTACTCTTTGAGGGAATATTCAATCCATTTGGTTTTTTGGATGTTCAGAAAAATCTGTTTTTTTTTGGGTAAAAATTTCATCTGTGAGTGTATTTTTGCTATGTTGCTCGAACTCTTCAAAAATGCCACGGGTGCGTGTCGGATGCTCCAAAAATAGTGCATTTTTGGAGTAGCCGACATGGGCGAGGCTTCATTTTTTGGAGAGTTCGAGCAACATAGAGTTTATGTTTGTGTGTGATTCAGTGTGAGCAAGTTTGAGCTTTTTGTCAAAAATTTTAGTAAATATTTTTTCTTGCCCTTTGTTTTCTTCTCTTGTTCTATCCTCTTTGTTATAAAAGCTATAAAAGCTCTAAATTTTGCAGAATGCTAATTTGATTTTTTGAGTGGGGAATTAGATTATGTGAATCATTGGAATGTGTGGTATGTTAGTAATTACTGGAAATTGTTGCAAAGGGTAGTAAAGCTTATTGTTACATTGTCTATATTAATGTGGGGAGTACAATGGAGAAAAATAAATTAGTAAAACTAAGGAAAGAACAAAAAGTTAAAAAAAGAGTGAGGTGCTTCAATGATTTGCTGAACTATTATTGGGGAAGAAAAATAATCAAGGAGGAGGGGTGAGAGAGAATGTTCGTTTGCTGTTAGTTGAGGAGGAAATGGAAGTTAGCCACTCATTCATGAAATGGATTAAGATGTCCTAATTAGAATATGCTGTGGAATGTTGTTACCTTCGGTATAGCCATCACCTCATCGCCTTTTTTGCAACTCTTGGAAAGCCAGATGGATTTATCCATTTTCTTTACCTGACTAGTAACTTTTATGTGTATTAAGCTTAGAGCTTCTTGAGTAACTCGGACATCTTCCCATCTATCAGCAAACAGTGCTTGGTGGCAATATGTTAAGTTTACTAATTTGGTGCTTAGTATCTACTAGATCAAGCACAAGAACAAAGGAGTTATAAGTATCTTGATAAGATAACCGTGACATTATGTGTTTTCCGCACAATTCACAACTTGATTTGCTCTTTTATAAAAATGAGCCGACTTAGATCAGTTGTGAATCCCAATTGAACTTGTAAAACAAAAACTCTAACTACCGTATCCGAATATGTTATCAACTAATTTTTGCAATAATTTAAGGCTGAGTAGTCAGCTGGACTTGTTTGTTTGTTTACGGCTCGTCGACAGAAATTATGTTGTCGTGTGAGTGTGAACAAGTTTTTTTTCTCAAACAATTATGTCGTCAATACTTATCCCATTGTGTAAAAATCATGAGTGTTTACTTCACTTGCTAGCTAAGCAAGTCTTCTTATAAAGCCTATCAAGGTTCCTTTACATTCATCTACTTTCATGGGGAACTTTTCTGTCACTTAGTACTTAGTTTAGTTAGACTATTTCCGTCATACAATACTTATTTCACCCTTTTTGTTTAATCGTGTTATAGCTTGCTCTTGGAGATTATGCTTGCATTTTGGCTTGTTAATTGAACTTTCTACGTTTCATCAGCAAATGGTTCAAGTTTATGCAGTGTACCCAGTACTATACCGTGGAAACAAATGCTGCATTGTCTGCGGCAGCTATCATTAACAGCAACAACTAACTGCTCATCTCCATCTTTGGAAGGTATGTTTATGAATTTAGATGCAGTAAAAGTACAAAAAGGGGCCAATTACGCTTTGGCCAGGTTCTATCTTTTCTCTTATAACTTATAAGTCACTTAAGGCAGGTTCTTGTTTGGACCCTTAACTGGAATTTTCGCTGCTTGAAATGTTTGAAGCATTGAAGTTTTTAAAATGAATAAAAGTCACATTCTGTGTAAAATTTTGTGTCGATGGAAACGGCGGAGGCAATTTGTAATTTAGCACTTGTCAAATGCGTCTGATTAACCAGAAGTTCTAGAAATTTAATTTGGATAAGAAATCTCTCTTGCATAGACTAGATCAGGCGGATTAGGGGTTGAGTGATGGATCAATAGAAATGTGGCTGCTCAATATATTTTTCCTTTTTGGGAAGGAATCAAATATGGGTAGAATATCCCCAATACATATTTTCAATAACCATTGTTATATGGTATTAGTGAAATTCTAATTTATCCAAAAAATAAAGGAAAGCTAGAATCCTGTCAGATGATTATTTTCTTCAAGTTAGCAGCTAGAAATAAGGTCTGATGCTTTTATCATGACAATCTCTCCCAGTTTGTACGACTACGGGAAAAATGAGGGCCACTACAGTCACTTAATTGTTTGCTTGATTTTTGCCTGAGCTGATGGGCTGTTGGCAACCCTTGGCAATGCAGGTTTCCTTGCCTTCTTAAGGGGTACCAAGGTGTTAGTGGTTGCGGAGTGGACCCATGAAGTAATCCCTTTTCTGACTAAACTTGACAGACCTGTGCTTCCCTAGATATTAGGTGGATGACATACAATTATTTTTTTTTTTTTTTTGTTGACAGTTTACTTTTTGCTTCATATTCTAAAGTTCGGATGGTTCAATTAGCACAAGATCAAAATAAAGTGGCTTGAGTGGAACTCTAGCAGTTTTCGAAGCCCCTTACGGAAATTCTGATAGCTTCAAATGTATGTGAATAAACACAGGTGGCTTAGCTGATGATATCCCTGCAAGTTCCCAACCTTCACCTACCGTTAACCTATCACGAGCATATACCCTTGCAGTGGAAACTTCTTCCTACCGCGAGATATGGTTGAAGGTCCACCATGAGGTCCCTTCTGACCTTAGTGTGGAGGAAGCACAAGTTGAGTTCCAGGAGGAGCCACTGCAATTAGAAGATGTCCTTGAACCAAATCATGAGTGCGTCCAAGAGGCACTTTTGCATATAAAACCAGAAGCCTTAAACCAACTTATCGCTAAGTACTTGAATGACAGTGAGCAAACCACTCGTCTCTGTATTAGTTTCTCTCAAAGTGTGAAGCAAGCTCGAATTTTGTATGCTCCCATTTGTAGGCTGCTCGATGTCCTTCCCCTGGACATGGAGTCCGCTGGACATTCCCTTTCTCAAGCTCAATGCAATTGGGCATTTGACATCTTCCTCCAATTTGACAGCCTCAACAATCCCTTTCCTATACATGATACCCATAGCTTCAATGATATGTGTCATTGCTACTTCCAGCTAAAGCGTGAGCTTGACCTTCTTTTACACAAGTCACGTTCAAAGGTCCAACTTCTCCGTCATGCTACCAAAGGCTCAGTCGTATGTTTAGTTGCAGCTACTATTGGAGTGGTCATAACAGCTGCTGTTATAGCTTCTCATGCTTTGGTCACCCTTGTAGCAGCCCCGATATGCGCTGCTTGCGTCCCTTCAAAAATGGCAAAAAAAGAACTGGTCCATCTGGTGCAACTGGATGTTGCAACTAAGGGGATCTTTTTCCTCCACAATCACTTGGAAACAGTAAATTGCTTGGTGGGCCGATTATATGATGAAGTGGAGTACTACAAGCGGCTTGTTCGCTTTGCGCTAGAGAGAGGAAAAGACCGATACCCCATCCAGGAGGTAGTGAAGCAACTTCACAGGAAACATAGCAATTTTTTGGAAGAGCTTCTGGGTCTTGAGGAGCATTTGTGCCTATGTTTTTCTGCAATAAATAAGGCCAGACGCCATCTTCTCGACTATCTCCTTCATCAAAATCAGGATCCTGACTAATTAGTTCATGTGATATTGTAAGAAATCCTTCCTCCATTAGTTTTTGGTACCTTTTCTTTTTTTTCTTCTCGATATCCAATTATTTCTGACATGTAAAACTTGCCTTTTTGATTATTTTTTTCTGTGATTGTAATGGACAACTAGAAAGAGTGCCCGGGCCGGTGGGTGGGGTGGGAGGGGGGGCTAAATGAAAACAAAGTAACTCCTTCCTTTATTTTTTTTACAACTAGTAAGGAACTACAACACAACTCCAAAAGAGTTAAAATTGTTTATGTGCAATGGTTGTTTTCCTCACCGAACACTTGCTACCCTCCTGCACTGTGCTGAACTTTCAGTGCCTTAATTCCTGCATTAATATTTGTTTTACTGTTGGTGATAATCATCATTCTTGGTCATATCAGTTATTATAACCTTCTCCGCCTTTTTGCTAAGTTCTAGTGAGTTTAAAGTATCAGTTTGTCAAATGCATTGCACTTGCTTTAATAGATGCATAGTCGAGGAGAAGTGTTGACATATGACTTGCTTACGTTAAAAAAGAAGAAGAAAAAGATCACACTGCGATTTGAAATGGGAGAAGTCAAGCTTTATCTAAATCACTTATGCAAAGTCAATGATCACAAAATAAGATTTAGCTAGGATGCTAAGTTTCAGCATGTCTTCAAAATCTGTTTTTGTGGGCCTAATTTCAGTTGACTGTGAATAATCATGTAACTGGATATTATCCATTTCAGGTTCAATGGTGGATACCGCTGTCAGCAACTTCAGGGGGTGAGACAAGGAAGTTTTCGTAGTCATCAGAAGACTGCTGATGAAGAAGCGGAGATTCATATAGCACAACCCCAGCTTATTTGGGACCAAGGGGTACTTGTCTTCCAGCAAGGTGCTTATTTTGGTATCTATTTTCAGGAGCTTTTGATATCCTGATCACTTCTAAAACTATATATATCCCTTATACTAGCTCTTTGGTGAATCAAAAACTTAAGGTGGGATCTTAGCTATAACCTGTTACGAGTATTAGTATCTATAGCGTTTTAGAATTAACGAACAGGTCTGATAGGAGATTCTTGAAGAGGAACACGATTCGTGCTTCCCTTATTTTCCAGTGTCGTTGAACGATCATTTACAAGAACATTTTTTCCTTTTTTGCCAGCACAAGATTTGTTCTCTTTTCCTTCTCTATTACATGATAAACAAAATCACTATAATGGTGAATGTTGCAGCATTGGCTTTGTACTCTTTATGTCTTTTTGTTAGCTGAAATGCATGAGTAACATTAATATTCAGGATTATGGTACTGATGTTTGAACCAAGTTCTTTTTTTATCTTTATAAATGGATGATTCTTCAATCTCCAAAATGTATAATTCCTGCTATGTCTGAACATGTGTATCAAAGTAAGACATGGCAACAGCAGCATGGAGAGCTGCACCTATTGGAAGAACATCTTCATCAAGAGTGAAAAAGGGGGAGTGCAAATCTTTAACACCAGTCGCGGCAGCAGCCGTTTTATTTTGTGCCCCAATGCTAAAAAATGCAGCTGACATCTTCTGGGAATAGAAGCTGAAGTCCTCTGCACCCATTGAAATTGAGTCATACCACACATTTTGCTCGCCGAGCAACACTTCTCCAACTTTCTTAGCATGCTCGTACATCGTGGGATCGTTTACAGTTGGTGGATACGGCCTCATTAAGTCCTCCCTGAAATCAACAGTGGCTGAACACTGATGTACACTTGCTTGTATCTCGATGATCTGAGTAGCAAGTAGTTTCAGTGTTAATCATCCTAACCAATGCTACGCATTGGTTTCTAAAATAAGCACTTTTGGCTTTGAAAAGCTTGGTCAGGCTATTAGTAGCGGTGAAACTCTAGTGCATACCTCTTTGATCCTTTGCTTAAGATAGGAACGACCCTCAAATGTCAAGAACCGGAATGTTCCACCAAACTTCACACTTTCAGGGATTACATTTCCAGCATCACCACCATCTACAAATGCAACAGAGACAACCTGCATGTAATCGCGCATAAGCAGAAACAAAATTTAGATCCTGCTTCATGGAATCCAGGATTCTGAACGAAGGAGTAAGAAAAGGGCAGCCAGGTATACAAAGCATCCTGCGTTAGCAGAGTCCAGGGGATGGAACAGCCTACCCTAATGCAAGTGTTAGTGTCTACTTCCACGGCTGGAGCTGTGACCTAAAGAAGTAAAATCATTGTTTAAACTTGTTTGGAATCAGAGCGAGACATACCCTAGACTCAAGAGGATCAGTTTCTCGAGAAACAAGTTGCTGGAGTGCAAGAACTGCCATAGAAACAGCAAGAATAGGATCCTTAGTTCTATGTGGTGTTGCTGCATGTCCACCTTTCCCTTGCATTATTGCTGTAAACCTTCCTGCACCAGCCATAATAGGACCAGGTCTTGAACCAATAATACCAGTAGGCATAAATGGCAAGACATGCATGCCAAATATTGCTTTAACCCCATCTAATGCTCCTTCTTCTATCATATAGGAGGCTCCAGCATAGCCTTCTTCTGCAGGCTGGAACACTAGCTTAACCGTGCCCTACAGTTCAGACCAAAACATCAACTTATTGAATATAGACGAAGACCAAACATGGTAAGTTCATATCTAAAGCCAAAACGTTAACGAGTTTTCCTACCTTCAACTTGTCCCTTCTATTTTGAAGCAATCTAGCTGCTCCAAGCAACATGGTGACATGAGCGTCATGGCCGCAGGCATGCATTTTGCCATTGATCTTGCTTTTGTACTCTGAATCTACCAATTCCTTAAAAAAAAATCACCAAAACAACAAAATTAGAAAAGGGGTTGGCAAAAATGGAAACTGGATAAAAGTGATTGTACCTGCATAGGGAGAGCATCCATTTCAGCTCTCAAACCAAACCATGGTTGATGACCCGACCCGACAGTTCCAACTAGACCCGTTTTCGCTACTGGCGATACAAACTCAATCCCCAGCAAATCCAGTTCATCTCGAATGAATTGACTCGTTTTGTATTCTTCAAAAGCCAATTCTGGGTACTCATGGATTCTCCTCCGAATCCTTTTCAACCAATCGAAAAACTCCGGCTGCTTCGCCGATTCAAGAAGCTCCTGAGTTAGCAACTTAGTTTCAGATCTCAAAAGGGTCTCTTTTACAGCCCATGAATTGTATGAAAAACTTGTTAATACCAATAGAATGTACATACAGAGGAAGAAGATCAAGTTTGTGCTAAATGGATCCATCAATGGCAAACCAAAATGTGATGTGTTGATTCTTGAAGCTCATTTTGTCGAAAACATCAATGACAACTAAATAATAATAAGAAATTACACTAAAATATTAACTACTTGCATTTCCTCGACTTATAATATGCCTATGTGTGTGTTCTTTAATTTGAATATTCAATTGTGCATTGAATGCATTTGTCTCTTAAATTGGCAAAAGTGAATGGACTTATCATAGGTCACAAGTTCAAGCCCTGCGTCAAGGGAACTAAGTTCAGAATTTAAGCGGAGAATCGAAGGATGTGGTTAGCCCAGAAGTGGCTCCATATGGACTTCTTGTTCATTAAAATCAAAATATTTTTCATTTACAAATGGGATGATTCTTCGATCTCCAAAAATGTATAATTCTACTGTATCTGAACATGTGTATCAAAATAAGAAATGGCAACAGCAGCATGGAGGGCCGCACCTATTGGAAGAACATCT
The DNA here is from genome assembly GCF_900185275.1 of Solanum verrucosum. Lineage (NCBI taxonomy): Eukaryota > Viridiplantae > Streptophyta > Magnoliopsida > Solanales > Solanaceae > Solanum > Solanum verrucosum. Next base: position 2,970,584 of record NW_026019936.1, on the reverse strand, counting down.
TCATCAAGAGTGAAGTAAGGGGAGTGTAAACCTTTAACACCAGTCGCGGTGGCCGTTTTATTTTGTGCTCCGATGATAAAAAATGCAGCAGGCATCTTCTGGGAATAGAAGCTGAAGTCCTCTGCACCCATTGTAATTGAGGCATACTGCACGTTTTTCTCACCGAGTAAGACTTCTCCAACTTTCTTAGCATGCTCGTACATCGTGGGGTCGTTTACAGTTGGTGGATATGGTCTCAGTAAGTCCTCCGCAAAATCAACAGTGGCTGAACACTGATGTACACTTGCTTGTGTCTCGATGATCTACGAGTAGGAAGTATTTTCAGTGTTAATCATCTAAACCAATGCTTATTATGAGTAATGCTGAAGATTTCTGGAAAATTAAAGCACAAGCTTTTGCAAAATGGTATGTTTAACTTCTATGACCTGATATTACAGATGAGGTTATCAAACCTACAGTTGATGAAGAAGTTTAAGGAAGATTCAATGATCATCTAAGACTTTGAGGGGGGTAATTGATTTATCGCCTTTTCGTCGAACTTCCAAATCTGATTATTCTGAAAGTACTTGTGATTTTCGATTTGGAGAACACTTGTGCCTATATTGGAGTAGTAATTTGTACTTGGCCAAGGTTCTAAAAATGTTCCAAGGAAAAACTAGTTTTTTTAGCTTCTGAAAAACGACTTCTGCTATTACTCATGAAACATTTAATTTCTTCCTAAAATCTTGGTCAAACACCTCAACTTTCTAAAATAAGTACTTTTGGCTTCCCAAAAGCTTGGTTAGACAGGCTATTAGTAGCAGCGAAACTCTACTGCATACCTCTTTGATCCTTTGCTTAAGATAGGAATGACCCTCAAACGTCATGAACCGGAACGTTCCACCAAATTTCACACTTTCAGGGATCACATTTCCAGCCTCACCACCATCTACAAATGCAACAGAGACAACCTGCATGTAATTGCGCATAAGCAGAAACATAATTTAGATCCTGCTTCATGGAATCCAGCATTCTGAACGGAGAAGTAAAATCATAATGCTCAAAAACACATTTAAAGTATCCCAATTTTTTTAGTTTCCTACCTGAACTATCACGGTATCACCAACTATTAATCAAAACACCACCTCAACTATCAGTTGTTCCCTTTTCCTACTTGAAATATCACCATCGTTCAGGTAGGAAAAGAGAGCAATTGATAGTTGAGGGGTGCTTTGATAAATAGTTGATGACAGTTCAGGTTGAAACTCGAAAAACCGGGATACTTTAAGCATGTTTTTGACCCTTCACTCTTGTTTTAACTGTTTGGAATCAGAGCGAGACATACCCTAGACTCGAGAGGATCAGTTTCTCGAGAAACAAGTTGCTGGAGTGCAAGAACTGCCATAGAAACAGCAAGAATAGGATCCTTAGTTCTATGTGGTGTTGCTGCATGTCCACCTTTCCCTTGCATTATTGCTGTAAACCTTCCTGCACCAGCCATAATAGGACCAGGTCTTGAACCAATAATACCAGTGGGAATAAATGGCCAGACATGCATGCCAAATATTGCTTTAACCCCATCTAATGCTCCTTCTTCTATCATATAGGAGGCTCCAGCATAGCCTTCTTCTGCAGGCTGGAAGACTAGCTTAACCGTGCCCTACAGTTCAGAGCGCAAAATACCCATATCAACTTATTGAATTTAGACGAAGACCAAAAGTGGTAAGTTCATATCAAAAGACAAAACAATAGCGAGTTTTCCTACCTTCAACTTGTCCCTTCTATTTTGAAGCAATCTAGCTGCTCCAAGCAACATGGTGACATGAGCGTCATGGCCGCAGGCATGCATTTTGCCATTGATCTTGCTTTTGTACTCTGAATCTACCAATTCCTTCAAATTAATGCTTTGATTCATTTACTTCACTCATCAGAAAACTTCTTTCTACTAGCACAAACAATTCGACAAGGAACAGATTGAGAAACAAAATGATAGAAACGAGACTATGAGAATGCTTATGATGATCTCTCTTTTTCCTTCTCCAATTAAAGGTGAAGGTTGGGGCCACTAAGGAGGGACTTGAGAAATGCTGATGTTAAGAACACATCAGATGCATATTTTGAACTTCTTCTTTACTCACCATCTGCATTATCTCTACTTACAAATTTGACCTGTATGTAACTTAACATGGCATGGAAATCTCGTCATCTATCCGAGCCATAAGTATGAAAGAACAGATACATGGCACTTTGAAGGTGAAATCTTTATACAGAAACCAAGGCATCATAAAATTACCTTAAGTTTCCTAGAATTGGCATTTGACAGTTTTAACAAACAACCCAGAAGATTTACAACGCCAACATGTTATATTGGCTTCAAAAGAGGCGTTTTGTACACCAACACCACTAGCAGTGATGATGCATGGACTCACTACAGACGGATTAATTCCAGAAAAGCAAAATAAATGATGTCAAAGAAGTAACCAGCAATGCCCCAACCAAGCCATAAATTATAACGATACTTTCAATTAAAGGCAATTTCAAACTTGCATGCACATCGGCTAATTTCACGAGGTACCTGACTACCTGCTATCTCCCACCAGCACATGTTCAAAACCTAGTGGAGGCAAAAAAGGTGATTTCTTCCCATCTACCAAGCTTTGGTGGACAGAGTTAATGTTAGAATCTTAAAGTAGGATTTCTTAATAGCAATACCTTCCAAGTTCAAACTACAAAAGATTAAAGAATGACTACAAATCTCTCACCTGGTGCCAAAGGAAACTGATTTCCATCCTCTCTAATCACTACATTACACTTAATTAGAACATTACTTGTTCTATTAAGCACACTATACCACAACTTTATATCACAAATAGCAAGGGAAACCATATCTCAATTATGTGCAAACCACTTCTGTTCTCCAAGCATGTTTAGGCTCCAGAACACTTCAAACTTATCATTCCAAAAGTCATTACTTTTTCACTATACTACTCTAAATTAATGTTAAAGGAGTAATTGAAAAAAACACCCTTCTTGCACTAGTGAAAATGCTTGACAATTGGGGTCGTTTGGTGCACGGCATGGGATAAACAAGGATATCTCATAGGATTATTTTTTGACATAATACATAAATATGCCCTTAAACGCCCTCCAACATTGAATGTGCACAAGTAGACACCTAAACTTGTATAAATTTGAAGTAGACACACATACCACAACAGATGCCACGTAGGACAAAAATTGTCACGTAGAGTGTCAAGTAGGACGTGTGTGTCTACTTGTTCAACTCTATATAAATTTGAGTGTCGACTTATGCATAGCTAAAATTGGAGGGCATAGATACTAGATGAGATCAAGTTAAAGTGCACGTTTATGTATTATGCCTTTTATATGGGATAGTAAGTTAGTAATCCTACCATTTTAGTACCCTCATTAGTAAATACCTCAAACCAAACATGAGATAAAGTTAATCCCAATTCCCAAATTTTATCCCGAAATTATTATCATTATCCCACGTACTAAACGACGGTAAGCTAGCCAATCACAAAACACAATCAGTTGAAATTCACCAAAAGAACAAAATTTAGCAAAAAACGCAAACTTGGAAACTGATAAAAGTGATTACCTGCATAGGGAGAGCATCCATGTCAGCTCTCAAACCAAACCATGGTTGACGACCCGACCCGACAGTTCCAACCAGACCCGTTTTCGCTACTGGCGATACATACTCAATCCCAAGCAAATCCAGCTCATCTCGAACGAATTGACTCGTTTTGTATTCTTCAAAAGCCAATTCTGGGTACTCATGGATTCTCCTCCGAACCCTTTTTAACCAATCGAAAAACTCCGGCTGCTTCGCCGATTCAAGAAGTTCATGAGTTAGCAACTCAGTTTCAGATCTCAAAAGGGTCTCTTCTACAGCCCATAAATTGTATGGAAAACATGTTAATACCAGTAAGAATATGCAGAGGAAGAAGAACAAGTTTGTGCTTAACGAATCCATCAATGGAAAACCAAAATGTGAGGAGTCTACTATCCAGACTCCTTTTTAGTACTCGGTATTCGTGATCGAGTCTAACTATATGAATTTTGACTTTTTAATCATATCTTATCGAGTCTAAATATTTTTAAAAGAATTTGAAAAATTTAACTTTAAAAGTTAGTCGGATTGACTCTCAAAAACATAATATGATAATTAAAAAGGAACAAAGGGAGTATACTAAAGTATCACTTTTTCGAGAGTTTCATATTTGTTATCAATTGCTTGTGTTTCCTTAAGTTTGAATTCAGTTGTACATATTATATGATAATTCTGTGAGATATATTCAAACTGATTTGTATTACTATCATATGCATGATTTGTATTATGTCATGCTCGTCCTCAACTCATGCGTTTATTTATTTAATTTTATATAACTTAAGTGTTTACTTGTGAGCGTTCAATGTTGAAGGACATAAATTGATAACCAAAGCCAAATTAAAAGACACGTTTATGTATCATGCCGTTTCAAAAATAGGACATCTTTGGTAGGTTCACTTTTTTTCTAGAGTTTCAAATCTAATATCAATTATTTGATTTTCCTCAACTATCATAACATTGGATATGAAGAAAAAAACACTTAAATTTATATAAAATTGAATAAGTACACACATACCTACGTCATACATAGTGTAATAGTTGTGATACTTTCAATAATAGAAATATCTTTGATAGGTTCTAAATTCTAAAATACCCCTATAAATAATGTACTTTCTAAGTAACTCCATTTTTTTCAATTTGTCAACACTTTAATTACATTCAAATAAATCTATTGTTCAAAGTTGAGGGACAGTTTGATTTTTTAATATTTCCACTCATAGGTAAATGGACAAACTTTTTTTTTCCAAAGGATAAAACTTACACACTTTTGATCTAAAAAAGAAAATTACTCATTCAAGACTACCAATCTTCCTAATGCCTTGTTTGAGAGCAACATTTGTAGTACTATATCCACCATCAATCAATATATTCATCCCACTTATATACTTTGATTCATCACTAGCAAGGTACAATGCTGCTTGTGCAACATCCTCACCCTCCAAAATTGTCCCTTTCAAGTTTGAAATTTGTGACACAAATTCCTCAACTTTTTCTTTGTCGTGAATTCCAAAACCATTCATCAACATTGGAGTTGCCACACCAAATGGAGAAACACAATTAACCCTAATTCCATGTTCTCCCAATTCAACACCTAAATTTTTTGCTAGCCCCACTATCGCGTGTTTCGATGCCAAATACGTGTGTGCCACGTCACCATAGGTCACCGAGGCGATACTTGAAGTGAAAATAATGCTTCCTTTTTTGGGTGGAATCATCACACGAGTCGCGTGTTTCGCGCACATTAATGCCCCGAAGACGTTCACGTCGAATACGTTTTTGAAATTTTCGTAGTCTGATTTCAAGATGGTGGTATCTGGTTGTCCTGGAACTCCAGCGTTACTGAACATTATGTCAAGCTTGCCGTACTTAGAAATCGCCATGTCCACTACATTCTTGACATCTTTTTCTACTTTCACATCACAATGTACGTAAGAGACATCTCTATTTTCACCTATTTCTTTGATGATGGATTGGCCTTGATCGTCTTGGACATCCGCAATCAAAACTTTTGCACCATGTTTGGTGAAAAGTCTTGTCGTAGCTTCACCAATACCACTAGCACCACCTGTTATGATTGCTACTTTGCCCTCTAGCCTGACACAATCAAACAATTAAAGCAATAACAACAATAGGCAAATATAGGAGAATTATGTTGTTTTCGACTTGAACTATATATATACTCTTTATACTTTAAATTACGGGACATACTTTTATTTTGTCTTATTCAGTAACAATTTAAACTTTTCATTTTACTCCACCAATGTCTATACTAGTTTTAGATAACTTTAAAAAAAAAATTATCTTTCTTTTCTTTTTTAAATCAATCAAATATATCATCACATAAATTTGGACAGAAGGAGTGCTAACATACATAAAAGAAAAAGTAAGAAGTGTACATATAATAAAGGTTTAAATGAACTCCCTAATATCATCAAAGATATACAAATAAATTGAACAATTAGAATGGGACAATATGAGCTCAACATTAAGGAAAACATAACAATATAAAGGTATATACCTTTTAGCAATGGAGGAGATGGAGGCCATGGAATATAATTCACCTTCAAGTGTTTGAAAAATGAGGAAGATGAGATATATTTGCTATGTGCCCCCACACTTCAAAGTTATGGATCTTATCTTTTGTGCTGCAATATAAAATCACTTCCCCCATTTTGTTTTAAGTGTTCATTATTATATTTAAAAGACATAATACATAGACCTTTCGTTTACTTTGATATCAATTGACATCTATCTATGTTCTTTCACTTAAAATTTATATAAAATTAAACAAATAGACACACTTGTCCTACGTGACGACATCCTACGTGTATTATATCACATAGAACACGGGTGTCTATTTATTCAATTTTATACAAGTTTTAGTGTCTACGTGTTCACATTCAAAGCTGAAGGTCGCGTGAGAATTTAATATCACGGAATTTAGAAAATAATACTTAAAACCTATCAGTCATTAAAACTAAAACACTATATTATCTTACATACAAGATTACGTAGTCACGTACATTAATAATTTCATAATTTATTCTTTTGCTTCCAGGGAGTGTTACTATTAATAAATAAATAATCATTGTTGAAGGAATAAATACATTTAAATTTGGACTTAAAGTCCTTTTTATTAATGTCTGTTGAAACCAAGTTAAAAAAACATATTTATTTATTATGCCTATTAAAAATTTATGTTTATTTTTATTTATCTAGTTTAGATAATCAAAAGATAATTTATCATCTAGACTTACCCTTATTATTAACTATACTTGTTTTCTAAAGTTGTTATTCTATTTTCTTGCCTCTTAAAAGATGTGTTAGTTCAATACTAGAGAAATAAAAATCAGTGTAGAGAGTGTTAACATCCATTTGAAAGTTAGTATTAAATAAGTTAATTAAATCCTTTAAAATATTAGATCTTTGACAGCTATAGGTAGATCATAAATTTGCTTATTTTATACAATACAATGAGATCAGCGATAGCTGTCAATCTTGATTAGTTGATTGCCCGCAAATAATTGAGTAATTAATATAATCAATTAGATGTTTCAAATAATTGAGGTCCAACAACTAGTACATGACACAATGTTATAATAATCGTAATAGAAAAAAAAAATTGTCTAGATCTATCAATAATATCATTTATTTTTTAGATTTGATGTTGAAAAATTACTCCAAATCGATTTTGTCTTCTAAACGGGTCGAGTTGGAGTGCCACATTGCGATTCAATCTCAATACTTGACATTTTTCACTTTGCACATGATGGACTAGATCCAAATTAGTACAATGCTAATAATGCACGTAATTCATATAGATAAATAATTCATACGTACGTTATGCGAGCATCAAGTGAAATATCTATTAAGGTTTTACAAAAACTTCACATAGGAATTCAATCACATGCGGAGAAAAAATATCTATTAACTTGAGAAAGAAAAAAAGGTAGAATAATACCAAGGTAAAGAGAAAAATAAAATTACGAAATTATGAATAAACTAAAGGTGTAATGGGAAAGAAAAATAACATAATGATGTCACTGCATCAAATTGGTATTACATGATTCTTTTCATCATATCATTACATAATAGCAGTTTTATTAGCGATACGATAAAATTTTAATAACAAATCAAAATAAATATTATATTTAAGAACGGAACATGGTAATGCCTTGTCTAAGAGCAACATTTGTAGTACTAAATCCACCATCAATCACAATATTCATCCCACTTATATACTTTGATTCATCATCACTAGCAAGATACAATGTTGCTTGTGCAACATCCTCAACGTCCAATATTGTCTCTTTAAGATTTGCAATTTCACACACAAATATATTCCTCAATCTTTTCCTTTTCATCAATTCCAAGACCATTCTTTAACATTGGAGTTGGCACACAAAATGGAGAAACACAATTAACCCTAATTCCATGTTTCCCTAATTCAACACCTAAGTTCTTGGCTAGACCTACCACGGCATGTTTCGATGCCAAATACGTGTGCACCGCACCGGTACACGTAACGGACCCCATACTCGATGTGAATATAATGCTACCTTTTTTGGACGGAATCATCACACGAGTGCATGGTTGGCGCACATTAATGCCCCAAAGACGTTCACATCGAATACGTTTTTGAAAATTTCATAGTCGATTTTTGAGATTGTGGAACCGAGTTCTTCAGAAATTCCTGCATTGCTGAACATTATGTCAAGTTTACCGTACTTAGAGACCGTCATGTCCACTACATTTTCGACATCTTTTTCCACTTTAACATCACAATGCACGTAGGAGATGGCTTCATTTTCGCCTATTTCTTTAATGATGGATTGACCAAGATCGTCTTGAATATCTGCAATTACGACTTTTGCACCATGTTTGATGAAAAGTCTTGTTGTAGCTTCACCAATTCCGCTAGCACCTCCTGTTACGATAGCAATTTTACCCTCTAGCCTGATACAATCGAACATGTGATCGATTTTATACGATTGTGCTTTAATATGATCATTAGAGCGACATTAAAGGTCAACTCTCTTCAAATAAAAGTAAAAAAATAAAATACATTAGGTGAAGTCTTTCAATCTGTCTAAGTTTTGGTTGCGATAGAGTACACAAGATATGTGTACTCATGATCAATAGTAGGATTACTTAGTGGTAGTGGCAAATTCAAGATTCCAAATTTGGTTTGATTATTATAACTTTATCAATTTTTTTGTTGAAAACCTCAAAGATTTTTTCACTCTTATTATATTCAAATTGAGATGAAAGGATATCTGATAGTCTCATTTAAACAAAGAAAACTAGGTAATGGACTCTATCCAAGACTGAGACAACATAGGCGAAAGGGGCTTAGTGGTACAACTAGACGATCAATTAAAGATCAGGCAATTTTAATAAATTTGATATAATCGAAGTGTTCACAAACTAATAAGAACAATCATATTCGAGAAGATAATGGTCAAGATTTAGAAAAACATGACAAACAAATTAAAACGTACCTTTTAGCAATGGAGGCCATGGAATTCTTCTTTGAGTGCTTGAAAATGAGGAAGATTACTTGTTAGGGAGAATGGTACTAGTACTAGTCCAATGGCTCTTATTAATTAGTACTCCCTTGTTTTCTAATTAGGATACATCTTATAATAATTATTATTATTAATTAATCAATAATAATTACCTGTGCAACTATTTAATTAGTAAGTACTTCTAGTTGGAAGTTGACTTTTTAATTAGCAAATAAGTATGTAATTAATTTAGGTTATTAGGTATGTAGACACCTTTCCTAACATATTTCTTATACTTCACAATTAGGTCTGCGCTATTTAAATATAGGCCACGAATTTGAAAGGTGAATCAACGATTAGGGGTGATCGTTCAGATGAAATATGAAAATTTAGATTTGATTTTCCGATTCAAGAATTACAATTCAAATTTAATTCATAGAGATTGAATTGGATCAAATTTCTTAAATTTGATTTTTCGAATTAATCGACTTATATATTTTGAATTTTTAATTTTGAGCCCATAAGTCAAGTTGGTGCCACTTATTCTTCTTATTACAAAATGATTATCCAAAAATAAAGTATTCATATCAAGTTGCCTTTAATAATTCTCCATTCCCATGATCACAATAATTCAAATAAAGTATTCACACTAGCAATAATATTATTATCAAATAAATTCCTAGCAACATGATCCATGTCTAACGATAACATAGTAAAACCATGTCATATTATAAAGTACTATTACATCAAAAAAAGAAACTAAAAAATAGTCTATCTTTAAAATTAAACAAATCCAAGTATATAGTAAAACCATGTCCTAATAGACCATGATACACTAATAATTCAAGTTTTCTGAATTTCCTTATTAAAATTTCTAGCTACACCACCTCTTCAAGCTTTCTTATTCTTCTTAAACGCAACAACAACAACAATAACATAGTCTGGGGAGGGTATAGTGTACGCATACTTTATCACTACCTCGTGGAGATAGAGAGATTGTTTTCGAAAAACCTTCGACAACATTCTTATTCATCATATTTCTAATAACATTTATTGATATTGCTCCATCATCTTGAGAAAACTAGGGTTAACAACACTAAACCCTCCATCAATTACAAGATTTTGTCCACTTAAATATTTTGCTTCATCACTAGCAAGAAAAACAGCAGCATTTGCTACATCTTCTTTGCCATGATTAACCCCTTTTAAATTCCCTATAACACCCATCATTCCTTCATACATTTCTCCAATTTCATTATTAAGTTTAGTATTTGATAATATAGCAAAAGGTGAAATACAATTAACTCTTATACCATGTAACCCTAATTCAACAGCCAAATTTTTGCACATACCTACAATTCCATATTTTGATGCAACATAAGTGTGTGATCCAATTCCAGCCACTTGTGTACAACAACTTGTTGTAAACAAAATGCACCCTTTTTTACGTGGTACCATTGTTTTCGCTGCATATTTTGCGCCTAAAAAAGATCCGATTAAATTTACCGCGATTTTACGCTCTAGGTCATCGATTTCCGTGTCCATGATGGTTTTTATCTTCGTATCGTAAATGCCAGCGTTATTGTACATTATGTCGAGATGACCAAATTTTGAAATCGTAACGTCGATTAAATTTTTTACGTCGTCCTCTTTCGAGACATCGCAATGAACGTAATGGGCGTTTTCGCCTAGATTGGTTGCGATTTCTTCACCCTCGGGATCTTGAATATCCGCGATGACGACTTTTGCGCCGTTCTCGATGAAGACTCGGACCGTAGTCGCTCCGATACCACTTGCACCACCGGTGATAATAGCTACCTTTCCCTCCAACCTGAAAAACGACTTTCGAGATTTCACTTACATGCATTGATATTTCAATAAAATATTTCTTTTAGATTTAAACATAATCTCTATCTGCTCTGATATCATTATAATATATACATGTATAAGAACAATTTTTAGTTACTTAATTATGCCAAGCTTAGTAAATGATAGTAAAAAAAAATACTATACTATTTTAACCCCAAAAAATTAATGAAAGAAAGATATTTTTTTCACCTTCTGTTTGGAGAAAATACACATGAACTCTTGTCCATTTTGCTTTTTGATGCCTTTGTATCACCTTTTGTTTTTGTGATGGCATAATAACTTTTTGGTTCGAGTATTTATAAGGAAAATAATCACTTAATTATAGTTTATTAACTAAAAATGGGAAATAATTTAGTCAGCTTTTATTTATTAGCTGCCTAACTTTACTGTACACAATATGATGTAGCTATTTAGATACTATTATAGAGTAGAAGGAATAAGAGCTAATTCAATTAGTTAAAAGTTTATTTGTATTCGATGTTTACGTCAAGTTAATAAATATATAATATATGTATACAATTCTTTAGCATTTTTCTTTGATTAGTTAACATGTAGAAATGACAAGCAATCCCGATTGAAGCTTAATTCTAATTGATAGATTAATTAACAATAAACTTGATTAAAATGAAGTGCTTTCTCTCGAGGAAAAGATATCGGGATAAACTACGTTGTCACTGAATTTCACTATTTTTGTGAAGGGAGGTAGATTTGTTCAACTTCAGATGCGAGTAAGTATTTACCAATCAATCGGCTATCTAGTTAATTATGTTCTTGAACTATAGCTCCATGTGATCAATTGAAATCTTTTTTTAATTAATAGCACTTTTGATTCCTCAGTTTTTGATAATTTCATTTATGTTTAAGTCCTTATAATATTTAATTTAATATATTTAACTTTTCACTACTTGAAACATGCACTATTGATCCATTTGTTTGTGAATCTTACCAATTTACCAAGAGCAATTATATTATTCACCATTAGTTATATATGTGTTATATTAAACTTGTACTATTATTTAAACTTTGAAAAAGATATAATATATTTTCACATGAAAAGACTAATAACACATATTTTATGAGTTAAAATGATTGAGTCAATAAATGAGCAGGTTAATAACTCGCCAAAATATTAAAAAAAACGGATATAATCTAATTCGCTCCATTCTTTCCAAATTTTAATTTTTTTTTTTATATATATAGTTTTTAACTACCTATAAAAATATTCTAAGTTGGATCATTTTGTGAAAGCCTTTTGAAAAGCTTTCACAGTTTTCTAGTGGATCAATTCAGATTACATATCAATTTGTTTTTTAAGATAAATTGAGTGAGTCAAAATAGATTAAATTGGTAAATGAAAGAATTATTAATTAAATTGAACGCATATTATTTTCATGAATTAATTTTATCGCCCCTAATTCTAAGCTATTTATAGAAACTAGAATAGTTGTTAGGCTAATCTAATTACAGCATGCTCCTATTTTCTCTAATTTTTTCATTCACGTTGACATGTTGTACCAACTACCACACATTATTGAATTTTGGGGATGGGTTAAAGTGTAAAGATTTTAAATGATCTATATTTAAGATAGTAGTAAAATATTATAAAATATTTAGCTATTTTAGAATTAAATTCAGAGTTATGAAATTGAAGGTTTGAAGTTAAAATTGAACATTGATAATAGTGTCAAGATATAGTCTGAATATAACGCTTTTAAATTTCTTTTTAGAGATTATCAAGAAAAACGATTGTTATTCATGCAAGATGAATCTTACTTCAAGCTTCACTATTATAGAGCATAAAAAAAGAGAAAAAATTAGCTAAACTAATGGGGTAATGGGCTATCAAGAATTAAAAGTGAAAATAGATTGTCTACTTGATGTCAGACTTATTAAGAATCGAGGATGACGTATAACATCATTCTTCTAAGACTATTATTGAAGATTACTGATATTTATTAAATGCCTACAAGTTTGTAATCACAAATATTTATTTATAAAAGAAATATGGAGATATGTGATTTGTCAATTTGGTGTGTAGATCTGTCGATATCGGTTTTGACTATGATTTGGTCATTTGGTAAGATTTTATAAAAATTGGAGAGTTTTTGGTAGTTTTCATATTTTTTAGATTTTTTCATGTTTATCACAAAATAAAATACAACTTAAGAAATTCAAATTTCATGTTAAACAACACTTCAACTTCAAATCAATCTTTTTTCGTATTTACTAATTTCAAACCATGTCTATACAGGTCCTGAGTTCTAAATTTACTTTTGAAAATTCTTATAAATCATTGTTTTTAGCATTATTTGAAGCAAACAAAAAAGGAAGGAAGAGAGAAAAAAATTACTCCGCTATTTACATATTTTTAAAGAATCTTTCGAAAATAACCTTTCTGTCATCCCAAAATTGTTCCATTTTTTTCAATGACATACATCTTTTGTACAAAATTAAAAGAATGTCAATAGAATTAGAACACAACTCTCCAAATTTAACTAGGGCAAATTTTAGGAATCCCATAGTTTTAATATGAAACTACAATCTATCCCTCTTTAGTTTGTAATAACATTAATCCCTTAAAAAGTAACACAAATCGGATATATAATATGTAGCTCAGATACATTAAAGAGTATCTCGGATACATTATAACATAAACCGGATACATAATATGTAGCTCGGATACATTATAAAATAAACCAGATACATAATATGTAGCTCGGATACATTAAATACTGGCTCGAATATATTAAAGAAATAAGGGATTTTAGAGATTTTTAGAAATAGAAGGGGATATTGGAAATAAGAGAAAAACATAAGACGTGTATTTCAGTAATTTTTCCATTTAACTAAGTAGTCAATCAAAGCCACAATACTTGATTAATTTTCAAGTAGTTTTTTTTTGTTTCCCACTCGGTGTCCGGAGCCCATATTGGAGATCCGATTAAATTCGGATCGCGCTCTGCAGGGACCCATTCGAGGGTGGCGCTCCCAACAGGATTTTTTTCATACCCAGGACTCGAACCCGAGACTTTTAATTAAGGGTGAAACACTCCCACCAGTGTATCACAACCCATGGTAAATTTTTTTTTCAAGTAGTTGCATATTTTGACCTTGCAGATGATGTGCTACATTTTTTTCAATATACTAAAATAATATAAATCATCATTAAATATTATTTTTTAGAAAAATGTGCCACTGGAAAAAGAGAAACAATTAGCAGCCAAGAAAGACCAATTAGACTTTCAAGTAGTCAAATAACAACTCCTACACTCTCTAATCAAAGTGATTTTCAAATATGTTTTGTATTTTTTTAATATTTAGTATTTGAATCATTTTTTTCATTCTATTAAATAGTATACTCTCACACTATATATATGAAGCTAAACAAAATTGGGACTAAGACATTAAAACTCTAACACACCTAAGAGATTCAAAAAATACTTTGTGAAATCATTATTTCCTTGAATTTTGTCTTTAAAAAATGGCCACCAATAGCGATTCAGTCTCTACATCAGCCAAAAGGTATGTATTTAGTGATCACTTTCATCGAATACGACTTTTTCGCAGAATTCTATATGTATCTATGAAATCGAGTTTAGAATTCTGCACTCTCACTTTAAAAATATTACTCTTACTTATAATTCAGTAACTTTAGTTACAATTCTATATTTGTCTTAAGAAATCTATTGAATAGTCATAAATTATTTATTTAAAATTCAGTGATTCAAATGAACTAGAATTTCGAACCATAAATTCAAATCCTAATTTCGGCTCTGATTGCTAATACTGATGACAAAATACTTATTTTTTTTGCTTTGAAGTTTGGTTAAAACACCTCGACTCTTTAAAATAAGTATTTTTAGTTTTTCAAATCTTAGCCAAATAGGCTATAAATGTAATTTTGCTATTTTTTTGTAATTTTTCAGGCTAGATGGTAAAGTAGCAGTTATTACTGGAGGTGCAAGTGGAATTGGTGCTACTACTGCAAAATTGTTTGTCAAAAATGGTGCTAAAGTTGTAATTCTTGATGTTCAAGATGATCTTGGCCGTTCATTTTGCGACAAAATCGGGCTAGAACACATCTCGTACGTCCATTGCGATGTCACTATTGAAAAACAAGTCGAGGAGGCCATAGATTTTGTAGTGTCAAAGCATGGAAAGATTGACATAATGTACAACAATGCAGGTACGTATGTCAAATGAGCGATTTAAACTAAATTTGAACGAATTTAAATGGATCGAATCGATAAATGAATGTCGTTATTCAGCTTTGCCCAAAAGTTAGTTGGGCCAAGATGGGCTAAATAATGGATAGTCCAACCTGCCTAATTTTTACTAAGCTTTAGTTTATTTATTTGTTTTTCTAATAATTTATTTAATTATCAAATAAAATTAATAATTTTAATTATTATAGCTACATATTGAAAAAAGTATGTAAATATTTTTGACAAAAAAATAGCTATTGTCATGGATTTTTTTCAATTTATCTGTCAAGATGGATTGAGTTAATAAATGAGCTGATTAAGAATGTGATATTTTTATGAGTTAATTTTGTCATTTCTAAATACAGGCATCACAGGAAGTATATCTTCAGGAATTACTACAACGGACTATGAAAACCTGAAAAAAGTATTTGACATCAATGTGTTTGGCGCCTTTCTAGGCGCCAAACACGCGGCTCGAGTGATGATCCCGGCTAAAAAAGGTGTCATTCTCTTCACGGCGAGTGTGACAGCTGTTGTAGCCGGGATGTCCCCACACACATATGCGTCGTCTAAGCACGCGGTAATCGGGCTATCGAACAATTTGTGCGTGGAATTAGGACAATATGGTATAAGAGTAAATTGCATTACACCACATGTTGTGGCTACACCAATGTTAACTAATTTTGTTGGTGGAATTGATCAAAGTAAAGTAGATGAAGCACTTATGAAATCAGCTAATTTGAAAGAAGCAAAATTAGAAGCAGAAGATGTTGCTGCTGCTGCTGTTTATTTGGCAAGTGATGAGTCTAAGTATGTAAGTGGATTGAACTTAATGATTGATGGAGGTTATAGAAAAACTAATCCACTTTTTCCAATGTGTATTAGAGAGATTCTTAGTGGCTTTTAACCAAGATTTTTGGGATTTGTTGTCTTGTTATCTAATAATGTGTTGAGGACTTTGATTCGGTTTCCCACTCGGTGTTTGGAGTCTGAATTGTCTTTGAAAGTTGTCTTGTTATCCAATAACAAATTTTGTGACACATGACATGTACTTTTTATTCTTCTTTTGGTTAATATATACTCGTTTCGTTTCAATTTATTTAATCTGTTTTTAAAAAAAATGTCTTTTTACTTTTTCTTGACGTAAAGGTGTTATCATTATAAAGGTGCATATAGGTAAACAACGCGCTATCATAGGCTTTCTTGACTTATGTTGTTTGAACTCTTTAAAAATATCGACTGGTGTGCGTCAGATCCTTCAAAAGTAGTTTATCTTTTAAGAATCTGACACAGGTGCGACATGAGCAACTTGATAGTCTGACAATGTAGGAAAGTGATTGATGTTCTCTGATTTATGGAAACAGAAGTAACATATGTTAATTGACCACCATATAATGTTCATGAGTGAGACATATCAAGTAACTTGCACAGCTATTGCAGTGTCGGAGTCAGAATTTTTACTAAAGGGGGTTCAAAATATAAAGAAGCGCACACAGAAGAAACAAAGAGGATTCAAGTTGAGCTGTATATATATATATCTAGTACAGAGGGAAGATCACGAATTAACGGTTTATTTTTACAACTCATAAAGAAGTAAACTATGCACTCTACCAAACGAGGCATATATAAGTTGAAATGCAACAGAGATTGTAGTACATAAAAATGCAGCTCTTTAATGTATCGATCATCTCGAATTACAATTTCTTGACACTTGACAAGATTATATGGAGGGGGAAAAGCCTTGACTTAAGTTTTATTATAAGAAAGAATGTAAATGGAAAGAATACATGATTTAAGAAAGGCGAAAAATCAAGGTGTTGTTGTTGTTATTTTAGATAGGACCCCCTCGAATGTAATGTATGACGATCTACGCCTTGTATGGAGAAGGCATTGGCATACTCTTAACAATACCGCAAAGAGGGTGGTTGTCAGGGAGGTTGTACTCATCTCTCAACGAGCGAGCTGGTGAGAGAACACTAAAGTATAGTTGTTGTCCCAAGTAGAACCTCTCCCACATTTCTGATCTCAAGCTCCATAGTCCTGCATTGTCAAGTGTGGTCATGACCGCGGCCCATGAGTTAGGATAGACTTGGATGCTGTGTCTGTTTATGGCATCGACTAAGTTGTAGTTCTTTCTTTTCTCAGGAGTCCACTTCCCTGGCTCAACCCCAACTGCGAAGAAGGAATAACCATCCAAGTGATAGGTTTGGATGGTCTTCTCATGGTTCTCAAAGATGATCTCAACAAAGTTACGGAATGTTGCATTCTTGATATTTGAGGCAACGGTTACCTTGTCTGATGACGACATTGATGGTTCATCACCCATGAGATCATACTTGAACACCTTATCAGTAGCTCCAAAGTATTCAGCTAGCTTGAATGGGGTCTCTGAATCAGTGTGGGAGATACCATTCAACGCGTATCTAAGCTTTCCATCAACTTCACTCCTTGAGTTTACAATCTTGAAAGTGCGAGTGATGTTGATCTGTCCATAGTGGTATGATCCTTGAGGGTTGGGACGGGCAGCACTAGCAGTAAGGTTCCATCTGAAAGACCGGAATTGGTTCATGGACCAGGCAATGCCTTGAGTGTTTTCTGGTGGTGGTGCTGGGAGATCAGAAGATGCTGGTCCCTTTCCACTTGCGTATCGAATGATAGACACAGAGGACAATTCAGCTTGCTTCAAGAATCTGCTCGAAACAATCATGTAATAGTCCTTTGGCTCTTGATCAGCAGTCACCAACACTGATAGGCATTGACCAACATGAAGGTCAAGTGACTCGTATACGTTCTGCACTGTGTGGGATCCTTCTATTTCCACCAACTTCATCGGGTGTCCTTGGATCCTAACATTCACTGATGTCCTCATACCGACATTACAAAATCTATACCTATACGTCTTACCAGCCTCCATCTTGTATAGTGGCTCCGCAACTTTGTCACCAACCTTTACAGATTTTCCATTTATGTGAATCCCATCTGGCCTTCCTATTGTCCGTCCCCCATCCAATATCTTCTTCAATGACTTGTACCCCTTGTTATACCAATCACCCACAAACACACTATAGTCATCCGCGGGGTTGTCAAATGGAACTGGGATAAGTGCACGACTATGAACATTTATAGCACCAAAACCACCAGCAGCGCGATGCAAGTCTGTTGTTGGGAAGTAGAAGAAGCTACCGATTTGATCCTTCACCTGGAATCTGTATGTAAAGTTTGTACCAGGCATAATTGGACACATAGTACCCGGGGTACCATCTTGCCACGAATTCTTCCTTTGTTGAACACCGTTCCATGTTAACAGCAACGGTTCATCTAAATGATTGAATACATTTACAACGATATTGTTATTCGACGTACAATTGATCCTAGGCCCTGGAAGTTGTCCATTTATAAGGATCCCTTGTAGTGGGACCCCTAATGGAGCGATAGTTCCATATGTGACATTCCACTCGAAACGAAGGTAAGGATCCTCAGCTTTAACCAACACAAATGTAAGGCAAACTAGCAAAGACACAACTGTTATACTAGTTCTCTCCATATTTTTTTCCCCAATTACAACCTTTTTTTTTAATATATGGATATTTTTTTGGGGGGAAATTTTATTTAATTCTGACAAAGAAGAAGAGGGAAATATCTTCTTCTTGCTTCCTTTTTTTAGTTGCTAGAGCTTGCATTTGATACATTCTCCTTGATGGAATTTATACTAAATGTTTTTTAACTACCTACATTATATGTGTGGCTCTCCTTATATTTTTAACTATATTTTAGCATTTCCTCTAGTTTTTGTTTACTTCTTCTTTACTTAATTAATTAATTATTCTAATTATGTTGACTTATTCTTTTCTATTAGTATTCCTCTAAAATTTAGCACTTAATTAATTAATTATTCTAATTATGTTGACTTATTCTTTTCTATTAGTATTCCTCTAAAATTTAGCAAAATGAGTGGTACAATTTGGTAGAATTTGACTCATTTTCTCATTGAACCAAAGATACGAATATTATACAAAAAAAAATTAATAATAATACTTTATATATATATATATATTTGTATTTAAATTAAAGTATTATATTTGTCATGAAAGTATCATCATGTCAACAAGATTTTCTAACTTCAAAATATATTTTTTTAAATGTTATGATTTCTTTTTTATTGTTTTTTTTAAAAAAAAAAGAACTCATAGAAAATAGGAAAATATGTGAATCATTTAAAATTTATCATTTTTAAAATAAATTTTATATTAAATAATATGGAATAAACGTGCAACACGCGAAAAGCTTTAAAGTGAAAAGTTGAATTACTATTTTCCCCTACACTAAATTAAAATCTAATTAACTATCTAAATAAACGGTAAAATTAAGTAGAAGTCCTATTTATTTAAGTAAATGCAGAATTGATACGAAAATTCAGATATTGCACTTTAATTCTTTAGTTATGGCATTATAAATTCTCTTTGTTATTACTAATTATTGCAAATGTTATTCATACCCTTTTACATTCTTTAGTTATAGCATTATGAATTTCGTTAGTTATTACACTAATTGTTTCCATCTTTCATCTTTCCTTATATCAACTTTTTTGCAGAATTACTTTTCACATTTTTATATCACCCCTATATACCTGATAACACAACGTTGTTATTGACCCTTGAACAAAACATATCTGATTGATTAAACTGAAAATGGCTTACAAGAATATAAACAATATATTTGTTGGTGTAAGGTAAACATACGATGATTATATATATGATTTCACATATTGCATCTACTTTTTATGTTTAAATTTTTAGTTTATCAATGAAAAAAGAAATGGAAAGTCAAATAGAAATCAAAAATAATTTAGTTTAAATACTTTAAGTTTTAAAATATTTATACTATTAAGCATGAAATACACGTGCAACGCACGTGTGTTGCACGTGTTCGAGAACTAGTGTAATTGTAAAATGTTGAAAATTAAAAATGACAGGGTCAATATTATTCAGATTTTAAGTTTATCCCCCCCCCCCCTCCCCACTCACAAGTGTTCAAGAGAGTGAGCACGCTCTTTGCGCCACCTCAACATGTTCTTTGTGTCACGTCAATATCTGCGAGTGTATTTATTTATAACATTTTTCAGACAAAACCTAAGATTGCGGCTAGTATATATATATATATATAATATTTGGGCACGCACGTTGCACGTGTAGCCCTTACAGGTGCATAAGTATTTTTTCAAAAATCACACGAATAAGATAAACATATTTAAAACCCACATAAAAAATCAATGGCATCCAAAATCTGAAGTGTCAACTTTTAAGATTCTTAATTAATCCTAAATTAATTTTATTTTGGATTTATAAGTTAAAATTTGATATGATTTTGTTAAATTTTAGTAGTTTTTATATAGATATTATGGTTTGAGCCAAAAAGAATTAAGCTAATTAAATTCATAGATCTTACACACTTAATCCGTTCATATCATCAATTAACTCTTGTCCTAGCACCAAAATTTATATTACATTTCTAAATAAACTTCATTTGTTGTGTTTTCTTTACTCAGCGTAATTATAATATTTTTTAGTTAAAAATGAAAATCAACATTTCATTTATATTTTATGAAACTGTTTTGATAAAATTGTACTTGAGAAACAAAAAGACATGCTAACAATTCTTACAATATGTGAGTGATGAGTAATATAAACTTTGAAGGAGAAAGGGAGGTATAATTTATGGATCAAATAACTAAAATAATCAACTAAAATTAAAGCTAAGAAAGTTAATATAATTTCATGAGAAAAATAACCAAAATACCCTGCCAAAACTTATGACAGTTGTAATAAAATATGAGATTTTATTCATTCCTTTCTTTCTTAACATGGGTTTTTATCCTCCCTTCTTTCTTTTGAATGAAAAGACATGAATCATAATGGAGAAGGTAAAGAGATAGATATAATATGATAGGATTACTATTTAATATTTTATTGATTAAATATTTATAATATTTTTATTTAATATAGGGATAAAACGGTAATTTAATATTACACTTTGATGCTTATCACTTTTAATAATGTTAGTTCTTAATCTGCTATGGACGTGTGTTCTAAGAAAATAGCACACTGATAGAAATGAATAACAAAAAATTCAAAGTGAAATAATACAGATTGAAATTGATGAACAATCCGAGTACTCAAACGACTTATTTGTTGAGCGACAAATAATTTTATATGTTGACTTATTCTTTTCTATTAGTATTCCTCTAAAATTTAGCAAAATGAGTGGTACAATTGGTTAGAATTTGACTCATTTTCTCATTGAACCAAAGATACGAATATTATGCATATATATAAAATGTGAACTATGCTCTCCGTTTATTTTTATTTGTCATTTTTAATATACCTGTCTCTGAAACGTGTTTTACACGTTGTATCCTTGTTAATTATTAAAATATGTGCACAATAATTCTCTTTCAATTTTTTTGTTAGTTGAAACTCCATAAAATGATTTTGTATTTTTAATTTACATGATCAAAATTTGTTAAGTTGTATAAATATAAATGTATTATAAAATATAATATAATCATTTGTGAGATATTGACGGCAAGATATTGTTGTACTTCATGAAAAGTATGACACTCTATTATTTAACAAAAATGATAACGCAAAAAAGAAAATTGAAACATATAAAAGAAATGATAATTTGTATTTGTATATATACATATTTATATCATAATTTAAAAAATAAA
Source organism: Solanum verrucosum (assembly GCF_900185275.1). Lineage (NCBI taxonomy): Eukaryota > Viridiplantae > Streptophyta > Magnoliopsida > Solanales > Solanaceae > Solanum > Solanum verrucosum. The sequence continues at coordinate 2,948,660 of NW_026019936.1, read as the reverse complement.
TAAATTAAATACCGCAAAAAAGTTAGAAACATATAAAAGAAATGGTAACCTTAGATCTGTATATATACATACTTATTTACAAATCTAAAAAATAAATGAATTGCCTAAATGAAAATTTGAAATTATCATATAAAAAGTCAATGAAACAAAAGTGTTTCCAATTGATAAATAAAAAGGAAACAAAAGTATTACCCACTTTATATAATTATAACTTTCATTATCCATATAATTAGACATCAAATCAATAAATCAAAGTTGTATGAAACAAAAAAGGAAAAAAAAAAGTATTACTCCACCTTATCTAAGTTCAACTTCTGCTGCCCATAAATTAGACACATAGTTAATATAGGATTGAAATATATAGAGAGAAAATATGAGAGGTGAAAAGGCTTATAACTGATTTGAAATATAATAGTTGATGTAAAATATGTCTTTTTAGATTCTTCAATGTAGCATTGCAGACTCAGAATTGAAAAATGCCAAGAGAAGTGAAAATATTGTAACTGATATGTCTTTATGCTATTAATGAGGATTATTATCTTTTGGATTTATAAACATAGTTAACAGATCAATAGGAGCAGATTTTGATGAGAAATGAAATTACTGATTTTTTTGTCTTTACATATTGATATAAATGTGGAACTCATTAAGATGTTAAACATTATTAAGGCTTTTGAATTTTTTTGAAAATAGTTTATGACATGGTATTTGTTCTACATTTAAAATTGCCATAGTGCAACTAATGAGTTTCTTGGCCTAAAGCATAAAATGGATTCACATTTGATATTAAGGCATTTCATGACTACAACTAACTCTTACAATTCTCCAGCAACAGTTTCACAGCTGTGGTTTAATATTTCTTAAACAGAGTGTTTATGACCTTTTAAATTTATATAAATTAAATAAGAAAAACAGAAGAGGAAAATATTTTTAAAAATATGAGAAGATTAATATGCTATTATTTAATTTTTAATTTAGTATAAGAGCAAAATCGTAATTCAATTTTGAAGTTAGGATCTTCCCACTTTTAATAATAATAATAACAATATATATATCATCAATTTAATATTAATACTACCTTAAAAGCATGAACTCACTAACTTGAATGTTAAATTGCTATAATACCCTACTTAAAACACCCATCTATATATATATTTGAATAGCATATGTTCTCTTGAAAGGTTGTGACTTTTCCGATGAGTTGTGATTTTTCCAAAAGGTTGTGACTTTACCGATAAGTTGTGACTTTTACAAAGGATTGTGACTTTACAGATGAGTTCTGACTTTTTCAAAGAGTTGTGACTTTTCTAAAGGATTGTTACATTTTCAAAGGATCATGACTTTTCAGATAAGGCACAATTAAAACTTGTTGATATTACTTTTTGTTGGCTATAAATAGGGGGAGTTCCTCTCATTTTTCAATCACTAAAACTTTCTAATTTTCTACTCTTCTTCTAAAACAAGGTCAGGGAATTTGAGGTACCACTATTCTGATGAAGTAAATCATTATATCCTAAGAGGATATATTTCCAGAACGTCAAGTACTTGAGGAAATATATTTTTGGTGATATAATAATTATTTTTCTTTTTTTGCTTAATATATTTACAGTAGTATGTAATGTTCAAATATATGAAGCTAACGTGAAGTAGTTTAAATTCATTTGATTTTGTTGACAATTTCTCCCGTGAAGCAGATATATGCTTCTGAATATTGTTTTCAAAAATTATTGAACTTCTCATGAGTCAGAGAATCGCACGAGTTGTTTTGTTGATGCTCAAGACATAAGAATGATTTAATATTGTCAGGAAGTTTGCTTCAAAATAGTTACTACTATATGAACATTTCCCTTTCGTTTTGCTTATTTACATTTTTTTTAATATTTATGTATTTTAGTTGAAGAAAAAATTCATATGATTTATAATGACGCTTGGTTGAAGGGTGTATTAGTGTATTTTTTTTATTTAATTATTTATTTTATGAGATAAATATGTTTATTATATGCAAATCTTCACACACTCACACACATTTGTATTTAAATTAAAGTATTATATTTGTCATGAAAGTATCATCATGTTAACAAGATTTTCTAACTTCAAAATATATTATTTTTAAATGTTATAATTTCTTCTCTTTTTTATTTTAAAAAAACTCATAGAAAATAGGAAAATATGTAAATCATTTAAAAAATTTCATTCACAAAATAAACTTTATACTAAGTAATATGGAATAAACGTGCAACACACAAAAAGCTTTAAAGTGAAAAGTTGAATTACTATTTTGCCCTACACTGAATTAAAATCTAATTAACTATCTAAATAAACAGTAAAATGAAGTAGAAGTCCTATTTATTTAAGTAAATGCAGAATTAATAAGAAATTCAGCTATTGCACTTTAATTCTTTAGTTATGGCATTATAAATTCTCTTTGTTATTACTAATTATTGCAAACGTTATTCACACCCTTTTACATTCTTTAGTTATAACATTATGAATTTTGTTTGTTATTACATTAATTGTTTTTATCTTTCATCTTTCTTTATATCAATTTTTTGCTTTCACATTCTTATACCACCCCTATATACCTAATAACACAACGTTGTTATTGATCCTTGAACAAAACATGTTTGGTTGAATAAACTAAAATTGCTTATAAGGATATAAACAATATCTTTGTTGGTGTAAGGTAAACATGTGATGATTATGTATATGATTTCACAAATTGAATCTACTTTTCATGTTTAATTTTTAGTTTATCAATGAAAAAAGAAATGAAAAGTCAAATAGAAGTCTAAAAAAATTAATTTAAATGCTTTAAGTTTGAAAATATTTATACTATTAAGCATGGAATGCATGTGCAACGCACGTGTTTGAGAACTAGTGTAATTGTAAAATGTTCAAAATTAAAAATGACAGGGTCAATATTAATCAGATTTTAAGTTTATTCCCCCCCCCCTCCCCCACAAGTGTTCAAGAGAGTGAGCACGCTCTTTGTGCCACCTCAACACGCTCTTTGTTCACGTCATCATCTGCGAGTGTATTTATTTATAACATTTTTCAGACAAAACCTAAGATTGTGGTTTATATATATATATATATATATATATATATATAGAGAGAGAGAGAGAGAGAGAGAGAGAGAGAGGAAGAGATCAGTGTATTTGGACACGCACGTTGCACGTGTAGCCCTTATAGGTGAGCATAAGTATTTTTCAAAAATCACATAAATATGATCAATATAATAAAAAATCACATAAAAAATCAATGGCATCCAAAATTTGAAGTGTCAACTTTTAAGATTCTTAATTAATCCTAAATTAATTTTCTTTTGGATTTATAAGTTAAATTTAATATGAATTTGTCAAATTTTAGTAGTTTTTATATAGGTGTTATGTTTTGAGCCAAAAAAAAAAAAAAAGCTAATTAAACTCAACTCATAGATTACACACTTAATTCATTCATATCATCAATTAACCCTTGTCCTAACACCAAAATCTATATTATATTTCTAAATAAACTCCATATGTTGTGTTTTCTTTACTCAGTGTAATTATAATATTTTTTAGTTAAAAAGGAAAATCAACATTTCATTTATATTTTATGAATCAGTTTTGATAAAATGTACTTGAGAAACAAAAAAGCATGCTAATAAATAATGTTACAATATGTGAGTGATGAGTAACATAAATTTTGAAGGAGAAAGGGAGGTATAATTTATGGATCAAATAACTAAAATAATCAACTAAAATTAAGCTTAGAAAGTTAATATAATTTCATGAGAAAAATAATCAAAATATCCTGCCAAAACTTATGAAAGTTGTAATAAAATATGAGATTTTATTCATTCCTTTCTTTCTTAACATGGGGTTTTAACCTCCCTTCTTTCTTTTGAATGAAAAGACATGGATCATATTGAAGAAGGTAAAAAGATAGATATAATATGAGTTTGAAGTCAAAAGGGCAAAAAAAAATTGCCAAAAATTCCAAAACGGCACATCATATTTTTTTAAAACCAAAAGGGCAAAATCGCTCCGGTAGCGATTTTATTCTGACACATATTAACGTTGTTTACTCCGTTAAAAATAAAATGGTATAAATATTCTTTTTTTTAAAAAAAAAAAAAAACTAGTTTCTCCAAAATCGCTGCACGGGCAGTGATTTTAAAAATAAAATAAAATTTACAATCAGATGTTGAGTAGTTGACAGAAATTTAAAAAAAAAAAATCTACCAAAATCGTTGCCTTGGCAGCGATTTTTTTAAAAAAAAAAAACTAGTTCCATCAAAATCGCTGCCAAGGCAGCGATTTCAAGATATATATATATTTTTTATAAAAAAGCTGCCAAATGGCTGAAAATTGCTGCCTTGGCAGCTTTTTAGTTAATTTTTTTTTTCTTTTTAAATTCGTTTCTCTTCAATTTTTATTTTTTCTTAAAATCATTTTTCTTAAAAAAAAAATCGTTTTGAAAACAAGGCAGCGTTTTTATTAAAAAATAATTTTTTTAACAAAAATCGCTGAAAATGCAGCCTAATTCGACACCAATTAATGGTTAGGTAGTTAAAGTGTAGAATGAGTTACATTTTGGTACTATTAAGTACAAACACATAAATTCATCTAAAAACTCTGAAAGCTTATATAGAGGCAAATATTTTTGAGGTTCCTCATCATAGAGATTAAACATATTACGATTATTTGACAAAGACAAAGAAGCACAGTAAAAAAAATTAGATAGAGCTTAAAAAAAACACGAAAAGATATATATTTTCATGAACATAAATAAAATAAAAAAAAACATTCATAGAAAAACAACCAAATAAAATGACATACCTTTGTAGAAATCTGCAACTTGTCTCTATCATTTCTTCTAATCATAGGAGTCGGGAAGAGGTTGATTATTCCATTTATAATAAGTTGATAGTGAGAAAAATTTAAGATAACAAATAAGATGATTCATTATCTAGTTAAATTGATAACTTTGTTGTGCACAAGTAGAGACTTTAGGACGCGTCCTACATGACATATATAATACACTTAGGATACAAAATTATCATGTAGGATGCCACGTAAGACGAATATGTTTATTTATTCAATTTTATACAAATTTACGTGTCTATTTAAGTACACACAAAGTTAGAAGACATATATGTCAGTTGAGACCAAGTTAAAACTTACATTTATTCATTATGTCAATCGATTCAATTATTCAGCTACTTCGAATAAACTTACTATTTTCTCCTAGTATCTTTATAATTATTATTTTTAACATATAGTTTCTACATTTTTTTGTGGTATATTCTATTTTATTAAAGTAGAATTTTAATTTTTTTTAAAAAGCATCAAACTTGGTGGATGTGGCACCACAAATTGGAAGTGAAAATTGAAGAGGCTATTAGAGCCACTAGTCACAATCCTTTAGCATCAACACAAAATCTTGAATGATCACTTTGTTGAAGGAGAAAATTCAAGAATAGGCAAAACCAAAATCAAGAATCAATGGCTTCCACCATTAGCTACACTTCACTTTGTTCTTTACTTAAACTCAACCAAAACAACCAAAAAACCCCATTTTCCCCTTCTTCTTCTTCTTCTTTGATTAAGATCAAGAATCAGTTATGTTTTAGCAGCAATTTTTGTAGCCATTTAGGTAAAGCTTCAATCTTTATGGTTAAAGCTTCAGAAACAGAGGCAACTCAGTCAGAAAAAGAAGAAGACAAGTATGAAGAGTATGAAGTTGAGATTGTTCAGCCTTTTGGACTTAAATTTACTAAAGGTAGAGATGGAGGAACTTACATTGATGCTATTGCTCCTGGTGGTTCAGCTGATAAGACTGGGAAATTTACTGTTGGAGATAGAGTCATTGCCACCAGGTATTTGCTTTTTTTAACAAAAAATTGGGGATTATGAGGTGGGAAATTGAATTCGCACCAATAAAGTTTAGGTAGCCGACCAACTGAGCATATGTTATACTACTAATAGATGTGTCAATTTTAGTACTCTATTATTATATTGGAAAAAAACTACCTAATTATTCAAACATTCTTACTACATTTACTAATTTTTTTCTATAGTTTGAAATAATTATACATATTGTGATTTCAAGTCAGATATACTTTGATACATGTATTTTTGATACTCTGAATTAGAGAGGAGAGAGGCAAGAGAGAGAGTCGGTGTATCCTAGATACATGCAAATCACACTAGATATATGTATCTGGATATCAGATACATCCAAATACATACTGAAAGGGAAAAAAGACAAATATATCCCCAACTATCTTAAATGGTATGCAGATATCATCCGTCATATTTTTGGAACATTGGTGCCCTGCCGTCCAAAAACTAGAGCATATATACCCTTTATACTAACGGGCATACACGTGTCATAATCTTATCCACCGACCCGACGTCGGATCGATGGATAAGATTGTGTCACGTGTCCCTATTTAGTCTTCTGTTAGAGTGAAGGGCATATATGCTTTAGTTTTTTGACGGCAAGGGCACCAATGTCTCAAAAGTATGACGGAGGGTATATGCATACCATTTACGATAATTCGGGGGTATATTTATCTTTTTTTCCCCATTTTGAAACACAGATACATAGGGAGAGAGTCGTGTATCCTAAATACATGTGAATCTACTTGGATGTAGAGTATCTGGAACAAATTATACCTGATTTTGACCTCATGTATTTGATGATCGAAATCTAGCACGAATAGTAGTTTTGATCTACTTGTGTTATTTGTCCTTATTTATTTGTGCATGTGTAAGTAAAGAATGTGGAATGGCAAAATGTGTTCAGTGCAGTGTTTGGAGAGGAAATATGGCCTGCTGCTGAATATGGAAGAACAATGTACACTATTAGACAGAGAATTGGACCTTTACTCATGAAGATGCAAAAGAGATATGGTTAGAACATTAAACTAATTTAGACACCGTTGTTCGATATGTTACCTCATACGAATCATCGCATTTCTCAGGGAAGGTGGAAGAAGTAGGTGAATTGACAGAAAAGGAAATTATCAGAGCTGAGAGGAATGCTGGTTTCATTAGTGACAGAGTTAGAGAACTTCAAGTAAGTAAACAAGTTTAGAGTATAAATGGGATAAAAACACATATGCCTTGACCCTTTCTTTCCTTGTGATGCTCAGGTAACGAATGCTCGGAGGAAGAAAGAACAAAAGGAGCAACGAGAAAGAGATCTTCGTGAAGGACTAAAACTTTCTAAGTAAGGTCATTTAACATCATTCTACCAATGTATTGTCATTCATGTAAAAGTTTCCTATTAATGGATTGTTTGTCTTCCTGGTAAAAAAGGAATGGCAAATACGAAGAAGCACTCGAAAAGTTTGAGTCTGTGTTAGGATCAAGACCAACTGGAGATGAAGCTGCTGTGGCAAGTTACAATGTTGCTTGTTGCTATTCTAAGCTTAATCAGGTAATTCTATTTGATTATACACCGACTCTCAAGTAGACTCATGAGTTCTATCTGACATAATACACATAGGACACCACGTAAGATGCAAATTCCCATACAGGATGTCACGTAGGACGTGTGTGCTTATACAAGTGTTTGTTTGTGCACACCCAAAGTTGGAGGGCATAAATGTGAAATGAGGTCAAGTTAAAGGGGATATTTATGTATTATGCTGAGCTTTTAGCTGACCATAATTCATTTTGGATGATAATTTACTGGATCGTGGTTCTCGAAATGACTCATTTTATTGCCCTGTGATAGCTTCAAGCAGGGTTATCTGCCTTGGAGGATGCAATGGAAGCAGGATTTGAAGATTTCAAGGTAAATGAGATTCAGAAATTTGCAGGAAATGGTATGGTTTAGTACTGTACCTGATTCATATTTGCCTGTGTTAACAGAGAATCAGGACAGACCCCGATCTTGCTAATCTAAGAACGTCTGAGGATTTCGAGACACTCATGAAAAAGTTTGATGAATCGTTCATCAATGAGAATGCCATCAATGCGATTAAGTCCCTTTTTGGCTTCAACAAGAAATAGAAGCAGCAGCACATTCATAAACTGAAATGTCAATACATTGACTATGCTCCCTTTTTTGGATTTTGTTTATAGGTGAGTTATAGATATGAAATTACTTCTGATCATTAATTTTTTTTTTCATTTCAATTGTATTACACTATGGTCAATCTCGTGTAATTATAAGGTTCGTATTCTGAATATGAAAAGATCTTCAATTTGAAACCTACATATCTCGTCGATCCATCAATAGTACATGCTCTTAAGTTGGCTAATGTGCCTACAGATTCCTTGTACCATTTCAAACTCAAGTAATCTTCATATTCTTGACTTGTCACACAACAGCTTCACTGGAAGCATTTATGCAGAGGTCGGAAATCTAGTTGGAATGATCAAAACACCAAGCACCTTCTCATCGATTTCATTCAGTTTCACCTTATCGATTGAGTACACTGAACTGATAGTGAACTGGAAGAGGTCAGTACAAGGTCTGTCATCGAGCACCAGCATCGACATCTACTCTTGGTTGGACTTGTCAAAAAAAACCATTTTTCTGGTGAAATCTCATCTTCTTTAGGAAAATTTAGAGGCCTAAAGATGCTTAACATCTCTTACAATGGCCTTAGATTCCAGCAACTCCTGGGAATTTGGAGAGTCTTAATAGCATAGATTTGTCTCACAACAGTTTCTCTGGTCCAATTCCCCAGTCCTTTACAAAGCTTCAACAACTCACTACTTTTGGATGTCAGCAATACAACAACATACTCAGTGAAATCCCACAAATAGGGTACGGAGAGGGTAGAGTGTACCCAGACCTTACTAGTACCTCGTGGAGGTAGAGAAGTTGTTTCTGAAAGACCCTTTGACTCAAGAGCAGCGAATCCAAGTACAAAGAAGAAGAAAACAGTGTAGAAAACGTAGCAACTAACAAAGGAAGCAGTGCAAAGACTACAAGAAAGAACCAAGAACAACAAAATAGTGTGATAATCAAAATACAATACACAACAGACGACGATAGATATCAGCAATAACCATCCCAAAGGTAAAACACTAGTTGGAGGCCAAAGGGATCCAATGGATGATCGAACTTCTTGTGCTAATAATAGTGTCTTTGTGGCTTCCAAATTCAACTGCACTGTCCAGACAAGAAGTCACTACAACAAACGGAACCAGAGAATGAGAGCAAGAAGAATCATGGTTTGCATGGGAAGCAATGTGAATAGGATTGCCATTTCATTTCATTATATCAACGCCATATTACTTACTGGATTTGGCTAGCTTACAGAACAGCACAGCCTCCTCCCTCGAAGACGCACAGTACAGATCAAGAAGCAGCAAAAACAAGACACAAATGGAAGTGGAAATGATTTTACTAATAAATATTTCCATTTGCAGAGAGTGTTTACATTTGAGTGTCAAAAGACAATAGAATGACTGATAATTTGAAACCAAAAATCTACTGTTCCACTAAAGATTTCAGTGGTGCATCCAAGTCAGTAAAATTGCACTGAAGCAAAGGTAGAAAAAATAGTATGATCTTCATAACTTCTGCCTTTGAATTCAGCTAACAATGCAATAGAACAGCAAATTATAGCAACCTAAGCTCTTCTTTTCGATTGACACGAACTCTTCAATGTTAACCATTCAAGCTGATCATTGGTGTGTGTGCTACCTGTTTGTGACAATGAAGAGGAATTATAACCTGTATTCTCCCTCTATGAAGCAGTTTCATTGACGCGCAATATATTATCAGTCTACCAAGCTGGAACTCATCAAAAGGCTATTATTTTGAGAGAACAGCAGAAATAACACGCGCTGCTTTTTCTTCGAAGTTTAACACTTGTGCACATCGCTTTTCCAGTAGCCTTCAGATGCTAGAACCAGAAAACATATTGCAGGAGATGACAGTTAGCTTGTGTGTGGCTTAATTACTCAGACGAATCAAGCAAGAATAAACATCAATTTAGCTTCACACTTCTACAACAGGGAGCAATTGTCAGTTGACCTGAATTCTCACATAAGAAATCTTGAAAGTGATCACAATCCGCAATAGCAGGAAAGGGAGACATGAATAACCTTCACTCCCATGTAGGGGGTTTCCCAGATAATCAAATGAGGAATCTGACGGATGGATGAAAATCTCGATGCAAATGAAAAAGAATAGCAATTCTGATGAATGCATCAGCTCCACTTCTACTAACGCCTGAAGCTTTTCCGATCATGAACAATGTTCTCATGCACATGAAGTCATTTCCTCATTGTTCTTGTATTAGATTAAACTGCAGCCACTTGGAAGTAGTTGCAGGAAGAAGCTGGTTAAGCAGCATCAAAGAATAATGCATAGACAATGTCTTGTCTCCTCTTCAGTGTCAGTATCTCCCGTTTCACTACAGAAACATCATCTTTAACATTCAGCTTCATACTAAAGGAACAAGCCCAGAGAGAATAAAAATGAAATAGGATTTAGAAACAACACGACAAGAAAAGTGAACAGGCAACTAACAATGCAATAGACTTCATGCTGTAAAACGACAGATTGGTAATGAAAGGCAATATACTAAGAAAGCGCAACTCTATTAGACCTTTATCTGGAAAAAGCTGGAAGAAAGGTGAGAAAGAAAGGTTGCCTACTACTAATAAGGGCGGGTAAGAGTGGGAGGCATCACTGGGAAAAAAGCCAATTGATTCGGTTTTCTCGAAATCAACGAATGGACTGTAATTCATCTTATGTACTTACATAAAAGAAGCATTTTGGACTCCTAATCCTTTTAACTCTCCCCATCCAGAATAAAGAAATTAACGACCTTATACTCGTTTTGTATAAGCAAAGAAAGTATACATCAAAATAAACCATGTTTAGCATCAGCAAAGAAAAGCATAACAGATAGTAAAAGATTAACAATCCAAATAAAACACCATGAACAAAGATATTTGAACGAAACAGTTGTGACCACAAACTAGCTATATATGGGCACATCAAGTAAACATTCTTCAATATCAGCAACAAAAATCTGAGAAAGGAAAAAACAAGCACTGCACATTGGTACTGTACTTATCATTGTTCATTCAATTTTCTCCCAAAAGTATACAGAATTAGAAAAGTCTTATGGTCAGATCTTCATTTTCATAAATCATAACACGTGCCTCTATCTAATTTTCTTGATTTCTTCAGCAATATAGATGAGGACATATTAACTTCTTCTAGCAGATAGATCTCAATAATATATCTAAGTAACCTAGATCTATATTCTCCACATTTTATCATCTTGACCCCTTAATTCAAAATTTCCAAGAACACATTTTTAATGCATAAAGTAATGCTGCTCTTTACCTGGATTCAAACTCCTTGATCTCAACAAGCTCTTTCCCTATGTTATCCATCCATTGAACTCTCTTCTTGTCAATAATCTCCTTAGGTCCAACAACAGGACTTTTCCTAATACAACTTTTAAGACCATTTCCAGCATCTAGACTGACCTCAGATTGTTGATGAGAGGCACCAGAAACATGTGGGGTACTTTCCAATTTCAATGGACCTGGAGTGTAAAGATGAGCAGCAGAGGGTTTACAAAAACAAACAAATGGACAATGGATTTTGCAGAACAAAACCCTCATCAAACTGCTTTCTTTCATCAATAACTCATTTCAAGAATGCCCCCATTCCACCTTAAAACTGAAAAAGATCCAATCTTTAACCTCATAAAGCCCCAAAATTTTCATATAGGTATCAAACACAAACAATCAATTACATTAGATGACAAAGTTCTCCATTGAGCTGACATTTAGTACACATAAAATAATGATGTCCCAAATCCAGCAGAAAACAACAAAAGTACTAATAAATTCTTGAGTAAAGAAGAAAAAAAGGTAAACAAACACTATATATATTTATATATATTCAAGAAAGAAGCAAAACCCCATAATCAAGAAACAATAAGTTTGGGATTTGGAGGGGGTTCTTGATTGTGAATTCCAAAACAACCCCTCAATCAAACATCAAGAAACTCTGCTCCTCCACTTTTTTTTACATGAAAATTCTGATTCTTGAGACTTTATTTTAATGTAAAGAAAAGGACATGTCTTTGTAGTTGAGAGAGAGAGAGAGAGAGAAAACAAACAAAGAAACAAACAAAGGTGATTGCTTCCACCTAATAGTAAAATGTCTGTCCTACCCTCTGCTGATTCATTGGAACAAAAAACCCAAATTGGAATTTTATCTGAAAGAACAAAAAGCTTAGCTGGAAGAGAAACTACTGATGAAGAAGATGATTCAAACAAATTTTCACAAGAATCCAAAATATGGCAACTGTACTCTTTCCAATAACACAAACTAAAACTACTTTCATAAAAATATTGACATATCAATATTACCATAATAGTAGTAATAACTAAATTTGGCAAATAAAGAAAGGCATAACACATAGACATGTTTTTTAACTTGATCTCAACTGACATCTATGTCCTTCAAGGTGTGCACAAGTAGACATTTAAATTTTGCATAAATTTAAAGAAATTGATTACATATGTCCTACATTGTCTCCTACGTATATCATGTCACGTAGAACGCGTGTGTCTATTTCACTTTATATAAATTTAAATATCTACTTGTGTACACTCAAAATTGGATGGCATAGATATCAGTTGAAGTCTATGTTGCTCGGACAGTTCAAAAATGTCAAGGGGTACATATTGGATTATCCAAAAGTAATGTATTTTTTAAGAATCTGAAATGAGTGCAACATTGAAAATGATAAGTTCATGCAACGTAGACTGAAATCAAGTTTAAAGAATATATTTATGTATTTTATGTAATATAGAAATGAATTGGGATGTTCAACAAGACAAGATTGTACAAGAAAAGAAGACACCAAAGACAATATGGAGTTGCTACCTAGTGGTGGTTTGCATGATGGTAACCCCACTTTTAAAGTAAAATTGATTTAAAGGTAATGACTTTGAATTTGAACAATAACTTAAGTCTTCAAATTGGTGCTTCTTTTTCTTTAAGACAATCCATAACTCAATTGATTTGCATAATATATACTCTTTTTTTTAGTTTCCTTTCTTTTCTTAGTCATATTGACTTCATACCAAAACTTTATTTTTTTTTATAAATTTAAAATAATCATTTAAAGCATAATATATATATAAATAATCTTTTTTGGTTTCCTTGACAATTTAACTTTTGAGGGTTAGCTAGGTTTACTTGAGTGTTGATGAATATATAGGCTTATCAAAGACTTTCCAAGTTCAATATGGTGCTTATGCAACCATGTGAAGCTAGACAACAAATAAGAAAAGAATCTTGTGAAAGACAAACTTTTTTATAAGGCGTAACCTTGATGTAAGACTTATTTATAATAAGAAAAAAATCAACCCCTTTTTTTGGAGTCTTGGTGACTCGACCCTCCAATCGAGCATCCGAGCAACTCTCACTTGTTCACCTTACCGCGTGATTCACCCAAATTTAGGAACATACACTTTCATTAAGACTCATATAGTCAGATCATTGCAACAAAAGAGACGTTTAGTGGCAATAGATTTTTTTTTTTACCTTATTAATATGTCACACATATTTTACCTTAACTTTGTTTTTTTTTAAAAAAATTAAGGTGGAATTATTATTTGTTTCAACTGTGTATTTCTATAGTCATAAAAACTTTTCATTGCCTTCATAATTGTTTTTACTTTATTTAATAAGAAGGCTCAATTGTTTACCAACACACTATTTCCTGTACTGGCATTTATTTCAAATTGGGCTACTTGATTGATACACCTTTGGATTTTTTTAAATTCATTTTACATGCTTTTTTTTCCTATTAGAAATGCATATCATTTTCATACAATTGTTAACTTTTTTCACTAATTACATTGTTAAAAACATTCATTTCTCATGCATGTTTTTAACATTTGTGGATCAATATCATTTTGGTACAAACTAGTGATATTATATTCTCTAATCACACAAATATTACTATAAACATCATTTTACTAAACTCTACCTGACGATTTTAATTGCAGGGCTAATTCATTCTAAACCTTAGTTCATGTTTATATAAAGGGTAATATATTGTCTAGAAGAGGGCATCTCGAATATCCCGTAAACTCTTGTGATATTCATAAAGAAATCAAGATATGATTGGACTACTCTTGACAATCAAATACTTCAAGATAATTCATAAAACACGCTATTAACAGCCCTCGAATCGCGGAGAAAATTCATAATAGAATTATACTCATTCTATTTATTAATAAAATATTCTTGTTTCTTCGTATTCTATTCGTGGTGCATGCCACTTTTTTTTCACATAGAAATTCTATAAAGGCATTTTAATTTTAGATAAGATAGTGAAATGAAAATAGAAGCAAACAATATGATTAAGGGGAAGGCCAATAAAGATGAGAACTTTAATTTTTAAGGACAAAAATTAAAAAAGTTCCAATCTTTATACACCAACTTTAATTTATAAAGAAAAAATTAAACTTTAACCCTCAAATATTGGGACAAACGCATATGGTAATGTATTTGATTGTGGAAGCAAAGTTGTTGTCTTCTTACCCTACAATCATCTAAACTTTTTCAAAAAATAAAAATAAAATGAAGATATAAGTATATCCATCAATGATATATATAATTTCCACATCACGCTTATTTTGTTTAGATTTACTTTAGATTAATTATGAGTTTTGAGTTCGAAGCCTGAATATGACAAAAAATTCTTGTTTAATGAATTTGATATCGTGTGAATATAGATATATCGAAGACTAGACAAGACAAGAAAACAAAAATGATAACCTAGACATCATTTCATGAGCGCTCGTGGCAGTAATTATTAGGAAAAGATCAAAAGGAGAAAGTAAGAAATGATCAACAATTACTAGGGAGGTAGGGGTGTAATCGCAAACAATAATATATTCGGTGAAATTTCATAAAGTGGGGTCTAGAGAGGATAGAATGTACGCATATCTTATTAAGATCATGTCCTCGATAAACTAAAATTATCATATACTGTCTAATCACTTCTCCCAAATACTTCTTCGACCTATCTTTCACACCTACTCACTAGGGAACTACACATGCCCTAGTATCAAACAAATAGTAATATTTTGTTCGTTGTTATTATTATTAGATATAATGGTCTAACACACTTAAATCCTGACTATCAGTTGTTCCTTTTTCCTATTTAAACTATCAATATATATAACATTGAAACACACCTATTTGAATAGATGGCGCAGGATAATTGACCTAGTCAACTTCGAGGTGTGTTTTAAGATGTTAATGGGAACATGTAGGAAAAGAGACCTGTTGATAATTGGGGTACGAAACTCACGAAAAAGTAATAGTTTGGATATGTTTTTTACCATTATTATTTTCTTAAAGGTGCAAGCAAGCACACTCAAAACTCAAAAAATATAAAAGGAATCAATGAATAGCATTGGCTATAGTTTTTTTCTTCCATTAGATATGATGTATCTTTTACAAGAATCTATCAAGCTAAATAAATAAAACCAACAAGTGTATTGTGTTCAACACTTATCAAGTTACAATTGACAATGTCCAGTTAGAACTGCAAGAATCACAAAAATGATGTGAACAACACTTGTATATATTTCGCGGAAAAAAAAAGATCTATTATTGAAATTTTTGCTCAAACTCGACTTTCTCAGGTAATAAAGACGACAATCCTAGCACAAAATTGGCGAAATTGTGTGTAATAAGCAACTATTCATTAAGTGTTATTGTTGAATCTTGAGGACTGGGAAAGCAATAACATCGCGGATGCTAGGTGAGTCTGTCAAAAGCATTACTAGCCTGTCAATGCCAAGTCCCTGAGAAATGAATGTGACAACATGATGTAATGGTCAGAATCTACTTCTTGTGAATCGTCAAGTTTCATTGGTTTCGTAAAAGTATGCACTTGAGAAAGAAAAACAAATCGCCATTGAATCAACATACCATTCCAGAAGCTGGAGGCATTCCGTATTCCAAAGCTGTGAGGAAATCTTCGTCAAGAGTTACTTCATACGAGTCATCATCATCATCTTTGTTCTCTTGTTCCTTGGCACCAGCCTTATTTAAACCTGATGCGGCTTTTTTCTCATTATGTTGCCTCACTTGCTCTTCCAACCGTCTCCTCTGCAGCAAGTTTAAACGCGACAATTAATTTTTGTTCTGCATATATAGCACCAGACTAACAAAGAATTCACTAATTATATTGTGCATAAAACTTCTAATTCATAAAAGTGTTGGTCCTGCAGATAGCTCAAACAGGCGTAGGAGGTTGATATACTATTAACAACATATCTACTCTGCAAAACCATATGCTTAGAACAGCTGGAATTTCTTTCAGAGCACCATGTCTGGGATAGAGTGGATTCCCTGTCCTATCGGTGTATAAGACCATAAGCTCTTTCGTGATATTCTACTGACCCATCTTTGAACCATCTTTAAAGAGACTGGAAAGAACTAATGCATATTTTTAGCTTTAAGGACAGAACCACTTCTTTCTACTCTTACAGAGATTAGCAGTCCATCATTTTGATACTATGGTGGCAAGAGATTCTTTTGCTTTTTTGTATTTCTTTTTTCCCTTGGATATGGTGTACGTTATTATTTCACAAGCCATTCACTAGATTAGGCAATATCAGAATTCCTCAATGGCGACAGAACAGCAAAATAAACATACGGATGGTACACAGTTTCAAGATTTCAACATCAGAATACCTGGTCCAGAGGATCAGTTAATTCTGAGAAGGCATTTGCCATCTCACGGCCACAAATGAATAGCTCGAATCTCTCAGTTAAGCCTGAATGTCTGCAAAAAAAACAAAATATCACGTAACAAGATAGTTGGTGTGTATAATAGAAGTGAAAACTACTAAAGCAGTCTACTTTTGTACAGTAAGTGTGTATAACTTTCTTATCAGGTAAATCACAAGACTACTAGACATGACCTCAAAAAAAATTATTCTGCCTATTCTTGATGTATTGGAGATTTCAGCACCAAAACTCAAATATCTGGAAACATCTCAGAGAGCAAAGCAAGTAACTTTTACTTGTTACAGAAGTACAAGAGTGAGTGATAATTCAGAAGGTGATCATAGCGTTAGATCTTTCATGTAGTAAAGAAAGTGATTAAACACTGATATTCACACAAAGCAGCCAGGGACAAGTCATTTAAACCAAAGAAAAATGCAGCAATAACTCGAGAAACGAAGGTGATTCAAAACAAACTTTTCATGTACTGTTTCAGATGAAATGTGCTTTACATCATGTAAATGTTCTTTCTAAAACCACAAAGATGCCAAGAGAGAAGGTAGTGTGGATTTAAGGGCAGAGGGGAGTAAATCCTGTGTCATTCCCCTTGCATTTCTGCAAAGAGGTTGTTTCCACATCGCGAACTTGTGACCTGATCGGCGATCGCCATTTTGGGACTGACCAAAGAGGGAACTAAACAATATTTCTAGACAAAAAGAGTATCTTCTTTCTTTGCTACATCTTGGTTTTCAGTCTGTCTTGTTTGAAAATTGATCAACTAGCAAGCACATGTTGCCTTAGAAAGATCCTTAATGATCAACAAAAATAAATCTGAAGCGGACATATGCAGTTAGTTTTGTTTCAACATTCAAAAGAGAACTAAAAGAAAGTCTTCTAGTTTACTGCTTGTTTGAGAATTCAGTTGAAGATTAAGCACCTTCTATGTGGTTTGGCCAGTGGAGATATTTCAATAGGATAGTCCAAGACAAAAGTCGGTTGTAGAAGCTTTGGTTCTACTACCATCTCAAAGACCTGAAAATGGTTATAACACAAAGCAGTTAACATAAAAGAACCATCTTAACCAATAAGATACACTGGCATGTGGTTAAAAGCTGCTAGTTCTATGTATCTGCAGAAGGGGATATAGAACATTATTCAACCTCATTAAGCAAATGGCCAACAGAAGAGCATGCTTCAATTGAACTCTTATCCAAATCATCACCAAGAATATCAATTGCTTTACGAGTATGTTCTTTGGCAGCTTTAAGATCGTCGCCGAAGTTTTTAAAATCAATCCCTGTAGCTTCTTTCACAAGATTATGCATTGTTTCCCTCCTCCAAGGTCTTTCCAAGCAGATCTCCACACCCTGCAAGAAAACATAAAGTTTGATTCCTTAGATCAAAGTTAAAAGGTGATAGAAAAAATGAAATTAAATACCAAAAGTGAGACCAAAAACCTATCAAGCATAAACTCATCATTCACTGAAAAGTTAGCTCAACTCATTATGTGTAAAATCTGGCCATGTTTCAAAACCATTGCTAAAACATTTTACACATTCTCCAAGAAAACATATGCAGCACATGAAAAGACATGAGGTAGGATCTCTGGAAAAGATAAAATAAGACGAAAGATGGTTTGCATAAACTCAAGGAAACAGTTCAGGTATCCAAATAGTAACTAAAAATGTTTAGCTGGACATTTTTGGACCAACATTATTCAGCCATTCAAAATTATTTTGTTATGATGAGAGAATACTCTTGTCACGACACACAAGATGGTTGAATACAGAAGATGAGCACTTAAGGAAGCTCCTCCCTATGAATGAAAACTGAAAAGGTGCCACACAAAAACACGTATTGCAATTGAGAAAGATGAAGTTCACATGATTCCTCCTATCGCTCATGGTCCATACTTGTAGCCAGATCAAGAAAGAACTAGATTGGCTTCTAACGGAACTTAAAAGAACAAGCAAAACCAGATGCATGCAAGTTTAATCAATTCTCAGTATTATGCCTTCAATATAAGAATGGTTGCCACACATATTCCTGAAAATGACTAGTATCAAGTTTGACAGAGAAGATACATGAAAGTGCAAAAATGATCTTCAAACACTACTGATAAAGATCATCCAGAGGAAGGGGTACTTACCTGGTAATCAATTTTAAGTTTCCCATTAACTGCAAGGGCACATCGTGTCACAATCTCTTCTGCCATATTCATCATGCTTTCATAGTCAGAGTATGCTTCATACATCTAAAATCAAAGTTGGAATGATTAAATGATCATTTCGCAGGAAAATTATTTGATGAAACATTCTCCAAATGGATTTATAAATTCGATTTGAAGCCCAATAAACTAAATAACTAGAAGTCCTTTGACAAAGAGCTATTACCTCAATAGTGGTGAATTCAGGATTATGACGAGTTGAAATGCCTTCATTACGGAATATACGGCCAATTTCATAAACTTTTTCGAATCCCCCAACCTACAGTTACACAAGAAATATGATGGACTGTTACAAAGAAGCAGAAGAAGCACACCTCTTCTAATAAGACTGAAGGAAAGTACAACAGAAAGTAGGGGTTCTTTCCTTCCCCTATTTTTGGTCCTATCTGCACAAATGCACAGGACTAATCATGGTTCCAGCAGCTATTCAATCTTTTACATTTTATCTCCATGAAGAACTAAATAGTTAAAAGCAGTCTCATGTAAATAATTTCTTGGAAAAGAAATATAACGTTAACTACAGGAAAAGCTCACCAGCATTCTCTTCAAATGAAGCTCTGTTGCAATTCTTAAATAAAGATCCCTTCCAAGAGAATTATGAAATGTAATAAATGGCCTAGCTTCTGCACCACCAGCTGCTCCCTAGTAAATGAAACTGATTAAACACAATAGCAAATGTGCTTCTTAGAAACAACAAAATGAATCCTCAAAAGGTGAGGGAAAAACATATAGATAGGATGAAGTCACGATCACAATTTTTTGTATGCATATATCAAGTCTTTCTTCTTTTAATTTTTCTATATTTCCTTTATATACTCACCCTTAATTGGTCAGCAGGGGCAAATATATGGAAGAAGATACGGGTTCATTCAAATCCAATAGCTTTAGCTCAAACATTGTATAAGCATAAATAATAAATTTTGCACCCAACAAATCAAAATAAAATTCAAAATCGAACCCATAAAGATCAAATCTTAGAGCCCGTTTGGATTGGCTTAAAAAAAGTAGCTTTTAAGTCAAAAATAAAAAGTCGAACTGAAATGACTTTTAAGTCAAAAAATAAAAAGTAGGGGGAGACCTACTTTTGGTTTTTGACTTATTTTAAGTCATTTTAAACTTATTTTAAGTCATTTTTGACCTTGCCGAACACTTCCCAACTTATTTTAAGTCATTTTTGACTTATTTAAAGTTACTTTTTATATTTGCCAAACACTTCCAGAAGTAAAAAACTGACATAAAAGTAGGTTTGACCAACTTTTAAGCCAATCCAAACACCCTCTTAGATTGACCTCTGTTGATCAGGATACCTAGAACATTAATACACTCATCCTAGGATCATGAATCATTCTCATGACCCACTATTAAGGAAGAGATCAGACGATACAGCTTTCTCGTACTCTTCAGCATGGGTTCCTAAAGTTACAAGTTTGGCTGGCAGCACCAAGATCCTTAAAGCTGAGAACTTGAGAGAAAGAAGTATAATACACACAAATTGATGTTATATGTACAAGAGATTCGGAGAAGATGTTGATCATTCGCTGGTCAGTGTCAGGTAACATACTAGCTATGGGGCACGCATTGAATTTATTTGGTACAGAATGGACCGAGTGTACCACCGGAAGACATTTGCTAATTCGCTCAGGTTTGAGTAGGAGAAGTGAAGCGTAGCACGTAGTTCCTATAACTCTTATGTGGACAATATGGATAAGAAATAGGAGGGCATTCGAAGGGATGGAAAACTCTTCTCTACTAACTAGGGGCTTTGCTTTCTATAAATTTTTGGTGCACCAATAAGATTTCAGTAATTCAGTTAGTACATATGACCAGTGCAACATAGAATCACATTTTTGTTTAGATTCTCTACCTTTTGCATGCATGCCACATGTATATGAGAGTTCTTTCCAATATTTTAATTCTACAATTATTTTATTGAAAACAGAAGAGATTAATATTGGGCTCATCTAACTCCTTCCATTCAAGGATATTTGTGGGGATTGAAAACCTGTCAGTACCTCTTTCTTGTAACAACCAATACCAGTTAAAAAATCTATATATTCCTTGAACAAGAGGAGCAACCATTCTGCTGCATCCAGCACTTGAAGTTTACAAAAGCAAATACTTTGACACTGAAAGCATATTATACTCTTTCATGGAAGAGTAGCTCACAAGCTTTATCGAAAAACACTAAGATGGAAAATAGATCACGACTAAATAGGATATAACATTTACCCGTACAACCAAAAGGAAATTCACAAACCTGAAGAACAGGTGTTTCAACCTCCAGAAAGCCAAATGATTCCACTGACTGACGTATTTCTGATACAATCTACTGAAGGAAGGATTAAATCAGCATGGAATATAGTGCACATTTTTCATAGGAAAAGAAGAAATATCATGCATTTACAACGTCCATTACTGCCTATTGCAGCAGAACTTCTAGAGAAAGTAGTAGTATTAGTTTTACTACAAGTCTCCACCTTAGGTAGTTCAAGAAAAACAAAACAATATAAGACTAATCAGAAAAAGGCTATTTCTGAGGTTAACTTCATTTGCAAGACTATTGCAAATTACTTTGGGAAGATTCAAAGAAACAAATGCCCAGAGCAATACGAACAACTGAGAGCATTTTCCTTAATACTAGAAAATTCCAAGTAGAATCTTGTAGATTGTGTTTTTTACTAGTTAAATGTGGATAAGTGCTTTATTTGATAGAGGACAACTTCACTACGAAATATATATAAATATCACATGCAAGCTAAAATAATGCGCTGAAAAGTAGCTTTAAATTTTAGGGCTTGAATTGAGCTATTTATAGCTCATGATCTGGGTGGAATAGATTGAACTAGAAACCCAATAAAGTAAAATCAGACACATGGATCTTCAACAAAGAAGAGACTTTATAAAACCAAAAGAAGAGACAAAGAAAAAGAACCTCATTCATTGATGAAGAAAAAGTACTAATCACTATCATTCTTTCATAAGTAGATATCATCTACTATATGTCTATGATTTGCTATATGCACTTCTAAAATTATCAAGTACAACAAAATGCATGTTTGAAAATAAATATTTAAGAATCCAGCTTGTAATGTTATCCATAATAACAAAAATACATCTGATCTAATAAGAAATTGTTAAGAAATAATGAGATGAGATGGGAAGTGGAGGATTTTTCTTTAATCAGGTAAATAATTTTATTAATAAAAAAGGGGGAAACCCCATATACAAGTAGTATACCAAAAGAGGAGAACCTACAACAAAAAGGAAGTGGAGGATCTTAACCAACAGACAGTTCGAGACCAAAACAGAAAACTATATGCTCCTAACTCTCAAAACTGACGAAGTCTCCAGTCATTTTAGTTTGGAAGTAAAAACTAGAAGAATATTTGTAGGCCAACGATCACAAACTATTAACTCGGTAAATACCATACTGCTGAGCAAAAGTAATTTACTGAAAGGTTTACAATTCAAGAGGTGACCAAATGCTGATAAGAGAAAGATGGTATTGTACTTTAGACGTAACAGTCCGAAAAAAAAAATTAGCTAACCTACCTTTGCCCTCTTGCGAAAGGTATCAGCAACCTCAGGATTTGCAATCATGTCTACATACCTATCATAAACAGCAAGGAGAGTGAATACACCCTGATTTTGGAATACCAGTTATCACAATTTGTTCCGTGCTTTATTGGCACATGACTCAATAAAATTTCCATGCAACAGAAAAGAAAATTAGTCATTTGACTGGTTTCCTCCTTGTATGCATCATGAGAAGAAAATCAGAGAAACATTTGTAATAGAAAATATCCTCTACTGAAACCTGATATACAAAAATAGTTGTAGATATATGCCAAATGCCCAAATCTAAGGCAGATCGTGTATTTTTCTTTGCTTTAGCTACTTCGATATGATTAAGTTATGTATGCGGAAACAAAAAAGCAGAGCCCCCGGGGCTTTGTTCTAGCAGTACTAGCCTTCGAATAGAGGGGTAGTCCCCATTATTCATGGAGTTTCGAATTGTGTGCTATACAAGCAAAACTGCATAGCAAGAATACGGGGCAAGGGCACCAGTCACAGATGCAGACAACCCCTGTAGAGCAACTTATAAGAGTTGCTTATGTACCATCTACCATTCTATGAATTGACCCAAATATCTAAAATTATTCTGGCTGGAAAAAAAATTGAGATTTTTTTTTTTTTGATAAAGTAAAATTTTATAAATAGAAGTACCAAGGAGGTACAAAATGACAGTCAAATTATGTATTCAAACTGAGTAGTTAAAAATTTGATTGTGAAATGACCCATTCTAGAGAATTCCTAAGATAGTTGTGCAGCCACCCCTCGAACAATGAGTCAGAACCATGCAACTAGAAGCTTCAACAATAAACTTGCGCAAGAAATAAAACTCACCGCTGTCGATAGCGCTTGTCTATATCTGTTAAGCCATGATATTTGTCCGGCAATGGAAGCAATGACTTCGTGAGAATTGAGAATGAGTTCACGCATACAGATAGCTCCCCTGAAAAGAAAACAAGAAGAAATACTTCAATGAAAAGGGCTTCAAGACAACAGCTCAAACAATAACACAAACAAAAGAAACAAGGTTCAAAAGAATATGATTCACGTCTTTGCAAAAACCTACTCAAAATCATGCACTTCTGTTTCAGGAGTTTGGAATTATAAACCAAATCAAACTTAAATTGCAAGCATATACAGAATCTGAAGACTGAATTGATGCTAGTGACTAAAAGGAAGTGAATTTTAAAAGCATGCTATGCCAACCAGAGATTTCCATCTTAGGCATGTAGAGGATACCACAACTATCTGAATGCTCATGTATATATCATCTGCTTCCTTAAAAGTGAAAATCGAAGAACTAGAAGATAGGATGACATTGATGAGTGAGTAACGAGTGTCTAGCGAACCATACACGTGGACTAAAAATATATTACCTCTGTTCAAAATGTTTGTCATACCTTCAACTCTGTGTTTTCCCGAAAATTAGTCAACATCCCTTAAACTTTAAAAAAAAAGAATTTGATACATTAAATACCAGAGAAAGAAAATCTAATTGGATCCACATTACTCTTCCAGAATCCAGACACAAGTTCATCTTCTATTTTATTTTTTTAGAACACAAAAGTCAAATACGACCCAATTTTAACTCCTCTTAATACAATGTCAAGTTGAAAGGGATAAACAAATTGGACTGAGTGTACCAAAATACGTATGTAATATCTGCAAAGAAATCGTGTTTATTCCTAAGGGACCTAAATTTGGCATGTTCTTTGATGTAGGGCAGCACTTGATCTCATAGATCTATCATATATGTTAACCTCTAAGGTTGTAAGCAGCCTACTAAGTGGTCTCCTTTGCAGCAGAGATTTTATTGTTCTTGTAGTACTCTTTTGTCTAAAAGCTCATGTTTATTCAATTTGATTTGTGTTTTTTCTTCACCCAAGCAACGATATGATCAAATGAAGAAAGTAGACAGGAAATTAAAGAAAAATCCTCTCTTGATTACACCCATAGGGACAGCAAAGATGATAGTTATAATTCATTTTCTTGCTACAGATATACCCTTGATGTGTCCTCCACATGTCTTCAGCATGTCAAGAAGAAAGCAACATCTTTTTAACTGGGTTGCAAACTCAAGTTAGGATCTTAAAACTTTCAGCAGATAGACCCAAACTGACAATAAGATGAACAGGAAGAGGAGGAAGAGGATTCAAATACTTCACAAGACTACCAAAGGCAAAAAAATGCACAAATGTCTTTATGAACTAATCTGTGATAGGTTTAAATTACTTCCACGTTCAATGATCTAAACTGTTGAATACAGATGTAAGTGAACTTATGCAACAAAGAAATAAGAATGGATGTCAAAGTAGAACTAGGATGGGTACAGACACAAACTTACCTTTCTCTGTGCGCTTGATTGAACCATTTGCGCCCAATATATCACCAATATCAACAAGAGTCTTCAATTGGTCAAACTGATCACCTAGAAGCCTTTCCTTCTCACAATAAAGCTAAAACCAACAATAACTTTATTTCAATAGAGTGCAACATTTGTCTATTCAAAGATTGCTAAATTAAAAGGTAAAAGGTAAACGGTTGCTTATCCAGAAACACAAGAAAATCTATTATAACAGGTTCTAGGGATATATCTCAGAGAGGATCCTAACTTGTAAATCACCAAATTGTCAACTGAACCTAAAAGTTCAAGAAATTGCAATCCCAGTTTCTTCCATACATATTTGCTTAGATCTAGTTAAGAAACACATGAAATGTGCTGAAGTACAGATTAAAAGGAATATGCAGTTCAAACTTCGCATAGCAAATAGAGGATAGGCACTATCTATATCCAGTCCTAGATAGAGCCTATCTAGTAAAATTAACAGTATCATCAAACATATTTAACTAGATGTCTCAAAAACTGTATTTTGTAGTAAAGCAGCACTACAGCTATTGCAGCTAACAGACAGTGAGCAATGTAAAACACAACAACATACACAATGTAAGCCCACAAGGTGGGGATCTGGGAGGGTAGAATGTATGCAAACCTTACCCCTACCTCATGGAGGTGGAGAGGTTGTCTCCGAATAAAACAACCCAAAGCAAAAAACAGTAAGTAGATTATGGCAAATATAAAAACCTGAATCATGCCAGAATCATCTCTCAAAGTTAAAAAGGCAAGCTTTCCAAAAGCTCTGCGAGCCACTATTCTTCCTGATATAGAAACATAATCATTTTCACTCTTTGATTCTTCACCATTTCCCAGATTCTTATAAATTTCTTGCAGTTGACTGGCACTGTGAGTTCGATCCCACTTGTAAGCATAGGGTTCCAAGCCATTGCTTCTTAATTCTTCCACCTGTGAGCAAGCAGAACACTTATGCTCTGAAGATGAAATTGAAAATTTACATTGGAAATGGCATAGATCCAGTAGAATCAGGAAAATGTAAAGATCAAATGTCTTATGCTGGTACAAAAGTGCCATTAGTGGGGAAGATTACTACAAAATCTTTTTGAATCCTTATTAAACCTTCGATGAAACTTCAAAGATAAATTGCATTACCCAAGGTTCTTGCCTTCACATGCTAGGGAACAATATTAAGCTACATTTTACAATCATGTTCCCATAAGTCATAGTTAAATCCACACAAGCTTAGATATACCATGCATCTTGATGTCCAATGTCAGGAAGAAACCAGCATATGTACTCATGATAAAGCCAAGATTCATAAAGGACTGACGTTAAGACATCAACAAAGCATTGA
Organism: Solanum verrucosum; assembly: GCF_900185275.1. NCBI lineage: Eukaryota > Viridiplantae > Streptophyta > Magnoliopsida > Solanales > Solanaceae > Solanum > Solanum verrucosum. The sequence goes on along the minus strand of NW_026019936.1, from coordinate 2,922,407 downwards.
GGTCGGTTTTTTATCCTGAGAAACTAGAACACATATTCTTAACAAAATCAAGATTCATTCCCAGAAATTCTCAATAGGTTCACAATTCACCCTTTACCCCAAAAAAAGAATAGTTACAGATGCAAACTCTATAGCTAAGTCCTAGCTTCACCTCAATTTATAAATCAATTATTTCCTTTTAGGACGTCCCAAAATGTTTGAAACCATTCTGTTCCTATACAACTTACACAACTTTCCAAAATTCAATTTTATCAGACTGTGAAAATATGGCACTTGGGTCTAACTCAATCCCAAAAGCTAGCTCTTGAGGGCAGGATGGCCCAAGTCCATACAAGCAAACGACCAGTCCATTCCCCAACCAATGTGGGACTCTAACTCACGCTAACACACCCTTCAAGCCCAACCCCAATTGGAGTGTGGACCAGGAACCCAAACAGGGATGAACCTGTCTATGATACCATGTGAAGATATGGCACTTGAACTTAACTCAACCCCAAAAGCTAGCTCTTGAGGGGAGGATTGTCCAAGTCCATACAAGCAGACACCAATCCATTCCCCAAACAATGTGAGACTCAAAGTCACTCCAACACAGACCATTACTATAATATATAACTTGAACTTCGTACCCAATCAAACACTGTCAAATTTGGATGAAGGGAGTTTTTAGTTGAAAGAGGGTGTTTTACTAGTGAATTCTAATATTTAAATGGCCCCAAGTACGTCAAGAAAGCATTTCTTATGATTTTTTTTCTTGATAAATCAAACAACTTTATAAATGTAAACTGCACCAAGTAGGTGCTGATATGTACAGCAAACCTCAGCGTCTTTTGTAAATGCAGGTTGCTGAGGAAATACCATCAGCATCTAGTTCTTATGCATTTAGCATTTCACACCAAAAAGCCAAAAAGAAAAACTTTTGTATTTAATTCTATACTGATTCTTCCTTTCCTTCAAAATACCTTTGATTTTGTTCACTCCAAATAACTCAAAAGAAAAGATGCATAGTGGGATGATAGACCCTCTGTGCTCTTCGTCAAGGTCCTAACTGACCAGCACCAGAAAACTTCTTTAACAGATTTGGCGTGAACCATGTAAGCCTAACTATGGAAAATGTCACAGATTCTTAAGCAATGCATGGGAGTTAAGACCACACTGTAAATGCAGTTTCGGGAAGCATAAAAGGAATCTGCCTTATCAGCATAAATTTTAAAGCAAAAGAAGAATTATAAGTGAATATGAATAATTATAGTATGCACAAGTATTTTGTATAATATTGATCTGAATTCTTAAGGTAATGGAAGGTCCCAATGAACCACAAGTTAACAAGATTGGAGAAGTTTCCACATCTGTATTGTATCTAAACTAAGCTATCACCTCAAAATATGTGAGCAAACCACAATAATGATATGATCCTAAAGTGAAAGCAATATTAAGTTAACTATAAACCTTCTCAAAAATATTAAGTTAATTATAAAGGAGATCAATCTTCACTGATCCATACACTAACAGTGATTGTTATGTCAAAAAAAATTGTAAATAAAATTTACTGATCCCTGTTACAAAACATTTTTTTATCCCCCGAATAGAGTAGAATGGTTACAGAGGATTATAACGCCTACCCCAACAATATTGGTAAAACAGTGGAGGAGCCGGACTTTCACTAAAGGGTTCAAAATATGAAAAGTGAACACATGAAGAAGTCAAAGGGGATTAACATATGGCATCTGCTATATATATATATATATATATATATATATATATATAAAATAACTTTAACCATGTATAAACAGTGTACTTTTTTCATTGGAGGGGGTTCCCTACCTAGCTCCACCCCTGGTAACAAAGCCTCCGAGCAGATTGATTACCAAATATTTGATTGTAATCACGCCACTAATCTCAGCAAGCACTCCCATGTATAATTTCCATAACTACTAAAAAGGCCATTGTCATAAAGATACAATTTCACACTCATTACTCCCATATTCAACTAAATTCCAGTAATTTCTACTGCACCTTTTTGTGCTAACATAAGGATATGAGCTTTACCATTCACCATTGTATAAAGATGCAATCTTTACACTAACTACTCACATATCCAACTAAATTCCAGTTGTTTCTACTGCACCTATTTGTTCTAACAAAAGGGTATGAACTTCACCATTCACCATTGTATAAAGATGCAATCTTTACACCAACTACTCCCATATTCAGCTAAATTCCAGTATTTTCTACTGCACCTTGTTGTTCTAACAAAAGGGTATAAGTTTTAACAATGATCATTGCATGAAAACTCAATCTTTACACTAACTACACCCAATTCAATTCAACTAAATTTCAATTGATTTCATACCCAAATATTCACAATCATAAAAAAGTGATTTTTTCAAGAAACCAATAAGCTTTCACAAGTAAACTAATCAAGTAAAGTTACCTTCTTGATACGAATAGCACGAATAGCTTCTTTATCAGAAGTGGAAGTAGAGGTGCCGGAAGAGGACCTACGGTTGCGGCCACCGCCGGCGGCGGCTCTACCGGTGACTTCAGTTGTAGTGGAAGAACAGCAACGAACAATGAAGAAAGAAGAAGAAGGTCTAAATCTGAGAGAAGTAAAGTGGATAAGTTGCTTCAATGGCTGCAGAGCTTCCATTCTTTCTCTCTTCCCCCCAAACAAACACTATCTACACTATAACTTCTACCCAATTTTTCATCTAATTTAGGCTTTAATTATGTGTCTATAGTTGGGTTTATAAAATTCGAAAATTATGTTATTATATATATATATATATATATATATATTAATTCTACTTATATTTTCAAATAATTATGCATTTTATCATTAATTAAAAAAATTCTACCATGTATTGATGAAGATACATCTAAATACATGTATTTTTGTTGTTATATATACTAAAATAGGGAGAAAGGTGAATGAGATGAGAGGGAAGCGAGCGGGCGAGCGAGATGGGAAGGGAGATGGTCATGTATCTCAAATACATGTGAATCACGTTATATAGATACAAGATATGTATTTGTATGTATCTTGTGTGATTCTCATGTATCTGGATACTAAATACATAGAAGAGAGGCGAGCGAGATCGAAGGGACGCGAGCGAGATTTTCTATGTATCCCAGATACATATGTATCTACTTGGATACAGTGTAACTTAAACAAATTACACTTAATTTTGACTCATATATTTCGAGATACATGTATCTAAAACACCAAAATCTTGCAAGATTCGTAATATTGCAAACTAAAGTGTATATAAGTAATTAGTTCATAAACTAGTGAAATTTTTGTGAGTTTTCTTTTTAAAATTACCTTTGTACCATATTTACTTTGTCAGATATATGTATATGTCGCACTCAGATAGATGTATCTCAAATAGTAATTTGTTCCACATATATTGTGTCCAAACTTGTTTGTATGTATCTCGGACACACTAACACTCTTACTCACTTGCGTATATCTCTATTTTAAAATGTATCTAGTATCTCAAATATATTTATCTAGTGTGATCCGCATGTATCTAGGATACACTAACTCTCTCGAGCACCTTTATCTCCTCTCTCGCTCGCCTTTTTATCTCTGTATATGTATATTGAGAATGTATCTGTCTATTTGGTATCAAATATATATGTATCTGACTTGAAATCTAAAAGAGTAGTGTATCTGACTTAATATCTAGTACGAAATTATTAATTAGAGAGACAATATGTAATTATTTCAAGCTACAAAATGGATTATTATTTATGGTAAATATTTGTATAATTGGGTAGCCTTTCCATTATATTTTAGCTAATAAAAACCTAAAACATTTTAGAGTTAAACAAAAATTAATAAGCTCAACAAAAGAAGGGGGCAAACTATATTTTGATTTCAACTACATAAAATAGAATGTGTATATATATATAGTACTACTTTATCTCAAACTATTTCTCGAAATATTTGGTTAAAACTAAACCCAAACACTAGTTTTTAATGTTTAAAATTGACCTCTAAAAAATATTCCTTTAAATTTTTTCAAGATATATTTTTAATAAAAGTTGATGAATGATGAGGTTAATTGTTCTAAAATCTACTATTTTTTTTAGGGAAAATGCATAAGTACCCCCAGCCTATGTCCAAAATCCCTGAGACACATCTAACCTTTACTAAGGTCCTATTACCCCTCCCCCCCCCCCCCGAACTTATTTTATATATAATTTTCTACCCCTTTTCGGCCTACGTGGCACTATCTTGTGGGCCCAGCGCGTGTTGACAATTTTTTCAAGAATAGTGTCACGTAGGCCGAAAAGGGGTAGAAAATTAATTAAAAAATAAGTTCGGGGGGTAATAGGACCTTAGTAAAGATTAGACGTGTCTTGGGGATTTTGGGCATAGGCTGGGGGGTACTTATGCATTTTCCCTTTTTTTTACCATCATAATAGGTATCGAAATTTGTTTAATTGTCCTCATGATTCATTTTATAAATCTTTTTTCCCCTCTTGTTGCTTATTAATAAAAGAATTTTTGACTATTTGACAATTGTAAACGTGATTAAATGCATAAACTAAACTCTAAATGAAAATGTTTGATCAAACAAGTGCACTTTGCCATTTTCTTGTTCTCAAATTCTCAACTCTAAAATACTTCACTTCCAAATTGTTTTAAAAACTCAATATAGCTTCTTCTTTTCATTTGATAAAAGAAAAATTGAGAGTATTTTAAATTTCTAGAAAGAAATTGCTAGCCTTATATATATTTAATTAATTAAAGTCAAGGCAATGGCAATTGTCCAAACCTCCTCACTTCACTCTCCACTTCTCCCATTTAACAATATCCAAATCAACATGTTATCACACAATTAGAAACAAATTAACCAAAAACAAACAACAACAACAAAAAAATTAACACCCCAAATTAAAGTTTACATGACAAATTTTCAAGGTTTCACTCACAAAGAAAAAAAGTAAGATCAATGGGATACTTTAGGTACTTATTAGGGATCCAAATGTTATATGCGGTGGCGTATACATCAACATTGTCGTTCGTGACATCAGAAAATAATGATTCATCAATCTTATCTACAGCAGAAACCAATAATTCATCAATGGCTTCTTCAACAAAAAATAATGATTCATCAATCGCACCTATAACAAAAATCAATAATTTATCAATGATGTCTAGAACAGTAAATAATGATTCATCATTGACGTCTCCAACAAATAATAATGATTCATCAATAGCATTGTCACCAGATGAAAATAACAGTTCATCAACGGCGCCGTCTGGTTTAAATGATGACATCGTAATATGTGTAAGAGATTGTATGCGTATCTGCATGAATTTAGACAACGCCACCTCGCACGATTGTGAGGGTGCTTGTCGCAAGGGATGTAGACCATTGATTTCTAGGAAAGAAATAGTATCACTTGGTAATATTAATAGTTCAGATTTCATTGTAGACAAATTCAATAAGCCTCTTGATAAACCTAATTAATGACTTTTTTGAGGTTGTTTGTATTTAGATATGTATTTTCGTATGTATAAATATCATAATAGTTATTTATTTATTTTGCTTTCGATTCTATTTTGGTTGTGGACTTTGCCATGCAGGCCCAACTATAATGGGCTTTGTACTAGTAATGAAGGCCCCAAAAAAAGTTGTTCAATCCGTTTCAATTTATATGACCTATTTTAACTTGACACAAATATTTGAAAGAAAATAAATTGGTTTTTGTGGTCTTATTAAGCATATGCAAATATAGAAAGAAGAAAATATTTAATCTCATGGTTTTATATATATAACGTGGAAAATTGAAATTAAAAAATTGGTAAGATGGAAAAAATCACTTTTAAAGACAGACTAAAAGTTCATGTCAAACAAATTAAATTAAAATGGATTTAATTTTTGTCCCGCAAATAACTTTTTTTTGTGACATAAATTTATATTTTTCTCATCGATTGTGATATTTTACAAGCCATATCGAATGACACCCCTTGACATAAAGAATACAATAAATTATTGAGAGAAATTGTATTTAATTTCCACCGCACTAATCACGGAAATTATTTTTTTTCCTTCTTTGTAATCAAGACAATCAAGGAAAAAAGTCAAAACTTTACAACAAAAGGAAAAAAATTCAATCATGTCATGCAAGAAAATTAAAAAAAGGACATATGATAAATTAGTTGAGTTATTAATAATTTTCCATAAATACATTACTTCAATGTTGCTGCTGATTTTTATTTTTTTTTCTATTCGAGGTAATTCAGAAAGGAATTTAAAATATAATAGTGTACATAGTCTTATCAAGCTAGTAGGAAGTTTGGTGGACTTATAGAAAGCTAAAAGCAAGTAACGTGTAATTAGTTTTTGTAGTTGGTAACGTATGAGGCAGATATGGAAGTGAGGTTTGATACGTCGATTATTTAAAGAAGAAAAAGTTTCAAGTATTTTAGGGGTTAAAATATATCTAAGGAAAGAGATTGGTAAGGATGTCACTTGTCGTATTGGTATAGGGTAGATGAAATAGAGGTTCACATTCAGAGTATTGTGTCATAAGATGTCATATCAAAACTTTAAAAATATAGAAATGTAGTTAAACCAATTGTATTGTAAGAATTGTTGAAAGGTGCGGAAATGAGAGGATGATGTGAATGGATGTGTGGACGAATTAAGAGGAGAGATAGGATATGAAATGAAGGTATTCAGAATAAGGTGGGAACAACTACTATGAACGACAAAATACAAGAAGCGAGGTTAAGATGTCCTCAGAGATATAAAGAGGAGATGTTTGGATGTCCCAGTGTAAAGGTATGAACGAGGCTGACTATAGATGAGTTAAGGAGAGGTAAAGATAGATCGAAGAAATATTGGAGAGAGATGATGATTTACACTGAATATAACACAACTCTAACTTACTGAAGGCACAACATAAGATACGAAGTTACGAAAGATACAAATTAAAATAGAAAATTAGTAGATAGTCGTGTTTAACATCATTTGTTTGGAGAAGAAAGTCAAAACAGAAAGGAAATTCATGACCACTTCTTTCTCTTTCTTTTTCCCCATTTAACCTTTAGGAAAAAGTTAATTAATAGCTAGCAGAAAATTAAGGAATATTAATGTCTTAATAATATCTTTGTTTTCAATTAATTGGTGGTTTCACCAAATATAAAATCATGAATCATCATGTAAATGAAAAATTCAAAAGTGACTTAAAGGCATAATAATATATATCATTAACTTAACTTATTAGAATCTCAAAAAAAATATTATCATTAGTTTTTTGTTCCAATATAGCTACTACATTGGTTTATCAATGTTCATTTGTGATTCTTCTACTTATACTGGGGGAGGATAGTATTAAGGTTGATTGTATTAGTAATACTGAGGTTAGATATGCTAATATTAGTTATGTAAGAGCTTACATTTGTTTATGCATTATTTGGTCTGGTGTATTGAAAATCATATGCATTGCATAATTTCTATTTTTAAAAAAATTATTTACAAAAAACACTCTCCACAAATATCGTGAAAAGAATGTAAAAAAAGTTTTGAGGGGAAATTGTCTCTTTAACCATGCTAATGAATGCATGCATTACAAAACCTTCAATTGCTAATGGTATCATGATTTGTCATATAATGGTTATATAAAATACCAAATAGAATGTATGACTAATGATTGCATTAATTGAAAATCTGAACAAATAAGATATTTATAATAAACAAAGTTAATGCATACATTATTTTTTCTGTCGAAAAACTTCTTGGTATAATTAAAATCTTCTTGTTTTTTGTCTTCTAGCTAGTTTCCATGTGTATTCCCAATTTTCCCTAAACTTTTACTCCTAATACTAATTGGAAACAAATTGAGTGAACAAATTAACAAACAATTATGATTATTATTGAATCATTATTTATCTTTAATTAATTACCTATTGTGTCCATAAAATCCAAACTGTTGACAAATATTAGATCATATTAAATCACTTTTGTGTGTACCAATAGTTTGTCCAATATTTCTTGTCTCATACAGAATGACAAAAAATACTATATGGTACATATTCAAACAATAATGGTTCACAAGATTACTATTGAAACTTGTCCCAATTTTTCATGATGGGCAACGCACAATAAAGTTAAGTGATTATTTTGTAAGTTTGTATTCAGACTATTTTGCAAAAAAAACTTTTTGTAGTACTTCTATAATCTATGATTAAAGTTGATGATATATAGTGACAAACTCTTCAAGATTTTCTTCTCTAATAAAATCCATATATACTCATATTCATATATATACATTATGATTATTTATGCATGCACCAACAATCACTACTACAAAATATGGAATTTGTAGGTAACTCCTAACTAGCTAGTCAGTCGCTAAAAAGTTCATAACTAATTAAATTTTCTTAAAATTCATCACTAAACAATATTAGCATGAGATTTTTGTTGTTTAGCTCTAAAATTTTATTCGTCGTTATTTCTTTGTTTTCTAGTAGTGAATTAATGATTTATACTCCACTCCCTTTGTTCTTTTTTACGCGTCTAATATTAACTATATGTACATGCATTTTTTATTAGGTCGCTCATATACTAAGGAAATCCAAATTTGACTATTAGTATTTTAGTAGGTTGGAAAATACTTACTTGACGATAAGGAAGTTATTTGAAAAACTAAATCTTATTACAATATATTTTTAGTATACTGGACTAGTAAAAAGTTAAGGGCGGATGGGGTATATATTAATCTATATTATCTATAGCTTCTCATTCAAACTTCAAAGAAAGTTTATTATGAAAAGGAACTTTTGTGACATAATAATCCACTAATCTCTAATAAACAACTACACATGATTATAAAAATATGTTAATTATTATTATGATTGAATGAACAACTATGAAAAAGATTGATGAATTCTACTATATTCTATTTTGATTCCAGAATAATTTTGTATTATAAATCCATCTAAACAACAAAAAATGCTTTTGAAAAAAAGGAGAAGAGAAAAGATGAATCATTTCTAACTTTATAGCAAATCAATTAATTAAAGCATGAAGAACAATCTTTATATATCTCCAACATTTTTTTTTTCATTTCATTTGGCATTTATTCATTTCATAATTGATGAAATATAACTAAATTATCTTATCTCTAAATCTTACCTAAATCAAGATTACTATTCATAATTTCACCTTTTTTCTCTCTCTGCGATATGAGATTCGTCTAAAATATCATGTATATATACTTCGTCTTCTGAAGTTTACCTTTTATTCCTCACCTCACCTCCCCCCTCCCCCCTCGTTAGAAACATCATTGAAGGTGTATCTAACATAAAAAAAAAATATCGAATATGTAACGCATTATATATATTTTTAAAAATAATAAAACCTTCAATAATGTTTAAGGAAAAAAAAACATCATGTCTATCATATGGCACTTTCAAGGGACAATTTTTTTAAACATTTAAGTGATCTCGAATTTGTAAAATTATTTTTTTATGTGAGAAAAAAAATTATTGGTGATTGCAAATTCATCTAGAATATTGCCCCCACTTTCTTCTGGCTAAATAAGACACCTTCACATGCTATATGTAATGTGATGTGATGCAACACAACATGTATCATCATAGTCATTACAAGTCATTTAGGTTTCAATTTTCTAAATAGATTTATAGTCTTAGTTAGCTTACACATAATTTTATTTAAAGAGAATTATTGAAAACATTTCGGAGTTTGACGCAAGTTATTCATTTTATTTTTGAATTTGACGTAAGTTATTAGTTTCATCCCTGAAATCTGAACTTGACACAAATTATTAGTTTTATATCTGAATTCTAAACTTGACGTACGTTATTAGTTCCATCTATGAATTCTCAACTTGACACAAGTATATTAATTTCATCTCTAAATGATTATAGCCTAAAAAACATATTCTTGAAAGAAAATCAATAGAAGATCAACTTTTTGAGATATTGGGAAGTGATATATAAAATAGAATAAAAAAATTAATTGGGTGGATTCATGTTTATGGGATGGTTCCATTTTTTGTGTTAAAATAACATGAAAGCCCACATATATATGAGTGTTATGTCAAAAAGGAGCAATTGTGATGCCTAAAAGTACTATGACCCTCCACCTAGATTCACACTCATAGAAAGTGTCAAAATAATTGCATTTATAAGAACAATGATTCAATGAACTTTGTATTTAATTATTTATTTTTCACTCATTAAAATAACATGGACAAAATTATTCACCAAAAAAAACTAATAACGTGAATCGACGAATACATAAACCTCAAATTCTATACAAAAAACACTCAAATATATCATCGAACTTTGAAAAATGGTTCATCTATATCATTAAGAGTCAGAGTCATCTATGCTAATTCTATTTGAAAAAATGGCATATCCATATTAGATGAGTCCTTACAATTTTACACAGTGATTAAAAAATCATTAATAGATTAATCAACTTTACTATTTTACCCTTTGTTCTTATTTTTAACATCTTGAAAAAAGAAATTCTTAGATCTTCAAAATTCATTTAAACTTCCAAAGTCATATTAATTGTAGGGATAAAATGAAAAAAAATTATTTAACTATATACTAATTTAGTAAGTGATCAAATAATATGAGACAAATACTTTTAGTAAGATGTCCATCTAATATGAGACGGAGATGGTATACTAATCAACACTCTATATAAATATCATCAAAGACTTGGCGACTCTAAATTCTATGACATCATCGTTAAATCTGTTAGGGAAAAAGGATGAATATACCTCTCGAACTATCATAAATGATATGCAGATACCTTCCGTCATACTTTTGGAACATTGATGCCCTATTGTCTAAAAACTAGAGCATATATGTCTTTCACTCTAACGGAAGACGAAATAGGGACACGTGGCACAATCTTATCCGTCGATCCGATATTTAATAAATATCGGGTCAGTGTATAAGATTATGACACGTGTATGTCCGTTAGTATAAAGGATATATATGCTCTAGTTTTTGGACGGTGGAAACACCAATGTCCCAAAAGTATGACGGAGGATATCTGCATACCATTTATGATAGTTTAGGGGTATATTTATCTTTTCTTCCAATCTGTTATCACTAAATATCTCTTTTATCATAGTGTCGATACCATAAATATTTACCATTGGATTCTCTTTTAGCCAATTGAGTAAAACACCAAATCAACCCATGAAAAAAATCTCACTTTTTGCAGAAACATGCATCGTGATTCGTGCAGGGGCATGACAGGTATTTTGACTAAGTATTATTACTGTTATTCTTCACGGAGCTCAGCTTTTATATGACGGACGTTGCACGTGTATATTAAAAAAGGACGATTAGGTTTAACGGCGTTAGTGTTGAAAAGTAACGGTAAAGTGATTTTTACCAAATGAATATAAGTTAGTTACTCTCATCATGAAAATAATAATAATAATATATTATGTAAGTTATGGTTGTGAAGTTTCTAAGGTTGATGTCATAAAATAAGAATTCAGGATTATTTTGATTTTTTTTATTGTTATATGTTTTAGTTCATAAATTATTTGTACAGAAAAGACATAAAGACACAATCAAAATTGTCTCGTATTTGCATAAAGACACCTTAATTTTCAAAGTGTCCTATCACCCCACAGAACTATTTAATATCGTTGTAAATGGACCATTTTGACCCATTCCCCGTCTGAGTTGTTACCACGCACATGTGGCGCGTCATTCCGTGTTTTCACTGCCATGGACCAATTTAAAACTGCCACGTGTCATTTTCTTTCTTTATTATTAATTATATAATCAATTTATGTCATCTTCCCCAATTTTAAACCCAAAATAGCCCTAATTTTTTGATTTCATGGTTTTTTCCATAGCAAGATCAACCTGTAACAACAAAAAACTATAATATCCTAACAATATCTTAACAATGGCAACAATAGGAGGTCGATTCCAACACTTTTACAAGAGGATTTTAATAATCCCTAAAATCATAATAATCGAAAAAAGAGAAGATTTTTATCATATGATGTAGAGCCCTAACATGTTAGACCTTCAATCTCCAAGAATCTTCTCCAAGACACATAAACAACAAGATTATCAACAACAACACGACGAGAAAACTTTTCTATTTCTTTAGATTTTAGGGAAAGTTGAGAAATAAGAAAAGAAAAGGAGAAACGACTTTCTTCAAAGAACAGGGTCGGGTCGGGTCGGGTCTTTTCTCATCATAGGGAGTGAGCAACACGCGCCACTAAATAGACGAGGGAATGGGTCAAAATGGCCCATTTACAAAGATATTAAATAGTTCTGTGGGGTGATAGGACACTTTGAAAGTTAAGGTGTCTTTATGAAAATACGGGACAACTTTGATGGTGTATTTATGTCTTTACTCATTATTTGTAATATGTTTGATGGAGTCTGTCTATTCATGATAATCTAATAAATGATACTCGTTACTTTTCAAGGATAGATATCTTCTTCCTTTTTTAGAGTTTTTGAGTCGGATGACATGAATTCAACATAATCTCAATTTTATGTGTGTATTTATTCACGAAGATTCAGGAATAAGTATGATCTAGTTTGTTTGATCATATATATATTTGTGATGGCTCAAGTGAATGGCATTCATTGCCTCTACTGGATAGTCATCACCTTTTTGGAGTCTCGAGATCATGAAACAGAAAGTCAGGATTGTCCAAGACTTTTGTGTATCTTAATCCATATTCGTTTTGGAATATGATTAACCAGCTCCGTTTGACTCCAAATTTTATAGGTCCATTTGTGTAGACATAGTGAACGATATTTCTTATCTCTACATGATTGACGTCACTTTCTTTTTAGAGTTTTGATGTCATTATACATTAATTTAATTCAATTTTTTTAATATAAAAATCTTATAAAAGAGAAACTCATTTGAAACATCTAATCCATTTTGCGATATTTTTTTCTCACCTCATCCCAAGAATTAATAGTGTTTCGACTTATTTTTCAATACTATATTTATCGATAATAAAGATGTTCAACCCGTCTAAAAAAATATGGATTTTAAAATGCAATTTAGAAGGAATTTCCAAAGTTTTGACTAGCTAGATAACAAGAAATGCTAGCTCCAATTACTTGGAAGTTAAAATACATTAATTTGCTTTCTTAAGTTCTAATCCTGTTTTTTTGTCAAATACTTAGCCAAAAACTTGTCTTTTTCTTCTTCTTCCATAGAGTAATTATTATTAGAATAAATACAAATAAATAAAATTATTATTCGAATAAATACAAATAAACTGCAAAAATCATAAACTTGGAAATTGTGCTTTTTACAAATATTATTGACCAACTTATTATTACACATAAAACACTATTTGACCACTGTCACGTCAGAAGTATATTCGTTTTTACTTCAATTTATTTTACTAATAATTGTTAATTTTTTTTTATTAATTTAAGTGTTCATATATATGGAAATAATTTTTTAATTTTACTTGTATTAGAATATATCAAAAGCATAGAATCTTTGTCTAAGATGAATTAAGAACAAATTAATAAAGATTATCGTGGATGAGACTCCAAGTTGGCAGTGGATTCTCTGACTAAAATATAATTAATTAATTAATGACACATTTTTTCATTGGATTCCACTCATCTACATGTATGTTTTTTTTTAGGTTTGTATTATGTTAAGAAAGAAATTAAATGTTAACCTAAGTTGTCAATGACACGTATTATCTGATTTGAATTCAATAGATTTTCACGATTTTGTTCTTCGGGCTTACAATAATGGAGCTCAAAATCATACGTTTTGTATGAATCTGTGTTATTAGCTATGTCTTAGATAAAGTTATTCATGTTTGAACATTCATTTTAGTTTGAATTATATATATTAAGAAAAAGTTAAATGTCATAACCCAAGTCAATGACACGTATTATATGTTTTAAATTTAATAGATTTCATGAATTTGTTGTTCAGACGTACAATTATTTTCAAACTTAAAAATTAAAATTGTGCGTAGCATAAGAATTATTTGTGTTATTAGCCTATGTTGTGTTGGTCGGACTCTTCAAAAATGATATCATCTATATATATGTTGAGTCATTAAAAAAAAATACACTATTTTTGAAGGATTCGCCATGCACACATCGATATTTCTAAAAAGTCCGAGCAACTTAACTATCAACTATGCCATATATAAAGCTATTCATTTTTCTCTCTTATTCACATGCGAGATTTATTTAAGATGTAACATTCATCTATTTTTTTAAAACTTGCTAACGATATATAGCTAGAATCTTATCGATCTTTCTCTTTGACTCGTTCTCATCGATCCGCCCTCTGTCAAGAACGTCACACATCTTAAAATACAAAAGAGAGGCCATACTTTCTTAATCAATTGATGAAGAACTCACAAGGAAGGTGAGTCAGATATTCAAATTAAAGAAGGATCAATCCAGAAGGTATGTAGTATGTGCATTATTCTTCTAATAATAATTATTTTACTACTAATAAAACATTAAGATTTTTTTTCTGAAAAAAAGGAACTTTTTAAGGAATATTATTATTATTACAATAATTTATAATTAGTGGCCATTAATTAGGGTGAACGTGGAATAAAGTTAGTTGATTATATATGCTCTAAAAATACTAAACACATTTGGCTTTAATCATCTTTTTTTTTTCTCAATAAAGATGAAAAGGAAAAAAAAGGAAAAACTTTTATGGACCAAATTGACTTATAATTCATCTTTATTCTCACGACTCAATGGCAAAAGATGCCATGTGCAATTGCAATAAGCAATTATTCCATTCGGTTTAAATTTGTGTGTCTGGTTTAATTCGATATAAAATTTTATAATTTTTTTTTGAATCTTGTGATCTTAAATTAAAGATACGTAAATATATATCAAAATATTATTTTATTTTGTAGTCTTAAACATGTCAAGTAAAAAATTAACGTTTTAAAATTGCCAACCAAAAAAGAGACACTCTTTTAAATTGAAAGGAGTAATATAATATTGCATATAGTTAATTGATAAATAATTTATAAATTTGAGGAACCTGGGAATAATCTTGTAGTATATAATTAATTGGGAAGTAACCTGTAAATTTGAGGGACTTATGAATAATACGGTATAGTTATGGAATAATCTCTTTTAGTATTGATTCTCAAGATTTATAGGTTTTTTGTAATGACCCGAAAGGTCATTTTTGGAAATTTTAAACTATTTGTTTAACTTGAGTTAATTAATCGATAGTTAGTGGGCTAAAGTGATCATTTATTTAAGACCCTCTATTATTTGGCCCACAATTATTATAATAAATTAGGGGTTTGTCACTTTTTAATAAATAACTAATTTAGAAAAGAAAGGGAGGCAGAAACTTACCTAGGCGGATGAACGAGATGAAAAAGAACGGCCAAACTTCAAGATTCAGGTAGGTACGCCTTTAAACAATGAATTGAGTGTATGCGTAAATGTGACATTTTGTTAATTTATTATTACTATATGTTAGAGGTAACAATTTAGTTTTCAAATTTGGTTAAGATCGTTATTCCTATTGGTGGGTGTGTCATGTTGGTGGGTTAATGTATGCAAGATTATTAATGGCTAAGGTGTTTGGTGGGTATAAAATGAGGAGGTTATAATTTTGTTTGCAGTTGGTGAATGGCGGCAGAATGTTGGTTAAAGGGAAGTGTGATTTGGTAGGATATAGTCATTCAGTAATTATTATCAAATTATAGTATAATAATTAGAAGGATAGGATGGAGAAAAGGATTTTGAGATTAACTTGTGTCAATTTGAGTTCTGGAAAGTTTTGGTTTTCCCCTAATCTAAAAAGCTATGTGCATAATTCGGGTTTTTAGTGTTTCTCCAATTCTTTCTTATAATTATCATATTATGATTCAAGTTTTGATATATTAAGGTAGATAATTGAATATAAGGAGTAATTTATAATATGAATACTATTATAATTATGATATTGGAGAAATTATGACTTAACCGTAGACTTGAAATTTGGAAATATAAGAGTTGACATGTTAATTGGCACCAAGATATAGGAACTTGATTTTAGGTTTGGGTGAGCTCTTGGGTCTAGTTGGACATAGAGTAATATGAATATTGTTAATTTCGAAATCTTATTGTGGTTATTTATTTGAATAGATTGTATTGATTTGGAAGCTCAACGAAAAGGGAAGGCTCAAGTCTCGGAGTGAATTGTGAATCCATTGAGGCAAGTGGATTTCTAAACCCTTGTTAAGCGTATGGAATTCGTGTATTTCCTTGTGGTATATGTTTGGGAGTAATGTGATCAATTGTTTGTGTAATGTGTTGAGAATTGTTTGAAAGACTTGTTGAATCATCGTTGAACTTGTGATTTGTGCAATGTTATGAAAATGGTCATCTCCTCATTATTTGTGTGAACATGTCATTTGCATTATTCTGAGACATGGTTGTGACAAGTGTTATGTGCATTGAGAAAGAATAAGAAATTAAGGAGGATGTACCATTTCGAGGGACGTATCGCGCGCCGCGATGGATACTATATTTCGAGGGACGTGTCGCGCGCCGCGACGGATATTATATTTCGAGGGACGTATCGCGCGCCGCGATGGATGCATGGACAGATATGTCCCCCATGGGTCCCGGACTGAGAGACAGCGGGTGTGTATCATTAGGTCAGACATGCATCACTATAATTGACATTGCATTTCATTGCATTGCACATTTTTATTATTAATGAACTTGATCTTGTGTGTTGTTGATCTTGTGAGTGCCTTTCTATGGAACTTGTGACTGACGAATATTGAGGTGTTATTGAGAATATATGACCTGTTAGAGTGCTATTGTTGAGTTGTATGCTTTGTAAATTGTAAATTGTTAGGTTGGGTTGGTTTTATGCAGGTTGTAGTTATGGAGGTTAGGATGGGGTGTAAGGAGTACCCGTATTCTGTACTCTTAGCTTGTGTTTAGAGGTTTGCTTGTTGAGTACCGTGTGGTTTGGTACTCACCCCTTGCTTCTACAATCTTTTGTAGGTTACGAGCCCGGATCTTCGTGATACCTTCAATTCTCTTCGTTTCCGAGGTTTTCTGTGGAGATCTGAGAGGTAGCTGTTTGTCATCTCAGCGAACCTTCTTACTCCTGTTTATGATTTTGTTTTTACTTGAAAGACAACGTCATTTGAGACTTGCGTATTTTCTTTCAATTCTAGTATTTACATTAGAGGCTTGTGCACGTGACAACCAGGTTTTGGGGATTGAATTAAGTTGACTTGTTTTCGTAATAGTAATTGCTATTGAACTTTGCTTTATTTCCGCACTTTATCGAAATGATTGGGTTTTAGGCTGACTTGTCTTGGTGGGATACGACGAGTGCCATCACATCCATTTTTGGGTCGTGACATTTTTTGAGACGACTTCTTTTCGTAAGATATTAGATTTATCTCACTCCTTAGTCCTTTTAACATTTTCACTTATTATAATTTGATACTTACACATATCTGAATATATAGATAAATGCAAACATGTTTAAATAATCTCAATAGATTTTTCTTATGTTATCCTCATGATTACGTGTTATACCTGTATTTTACTGGCAAATATAGTAATCATTTAATCATATATAATATTGTATGACAACACACTCACAACATATGTATTAAAGGTCAATCCAGAATTTTTAGAATATGAATGCATTATTAGAAAACGGAGAAACACCAACATATTAGGTTAGAACCATCCATGTTCCTATGAGTAAGTAATACATCATTCAATTAAGCGCAATATCAACAAAGAGATCATGAATTCACACCCGTTATAACTTCACAAAAAAATCACCCTTAATATGTTTAACGAGCCTAAATATCTAAACTATTGATAAAATAAACAATATTTTATTTATTAGTCTCATATGTATTTTGTGTAAAGAATCTAATAAAACAATATCCATTGAATTATAAAATTTATCTTTACACCAAAAAATAATAAAAAGTTGGTACCAACTATTGTCTCGAGATGGTAAATGGAGGGACAAATTCGAAATGATAACGGTTAAAAAACTTTTGAATAACAAAAGGGCAAAAACATAATTTCACATTAATTTATAGTGTGGACCCTAATTTGAAAAAAGAAAAGGACATCAGTGGTGCCGCATTTTCTCCACCCACCGTCCTTTTTTACCCCTCGTGTTCACCAAAATAAGATATACAACCCAACTATATGTGGAGTCTAGAATGTACGCAAAATTTACTCATATTTTGTGAAGGTATAGTTTTTTAAAAATATTTTTTGGTTCAAATACGATTAATTAAAGTATTTATAAAAAGTAGGGTAGAGCATACAAAAAAGGAACAATAATAATAATGCGATAATCGAAATACAACAAATAACAAATGATAACAGATATCAAAAGCAAGAAACTATATAATACGACTCATTTTACGTTAGACACCATTAAGCCTAAAATCATTAAAAAACAAGATAGCACTCCATTAATTCGCGACCTCCTCACATTCTTCTATCTAAAGTCATGAAACTTCCGACTAATTCCTATATTACTATTACAAGCATAATTATAACCAGCTACAAGGCAATTCTCACCTTGTTTGGATGGTTGTTATCCGTTGTATCGTCTTGTATTGTTAATTTTAAATACAATGTTTGTTTTGATTGTTTCTTAAATTCTACTGTATCGTATCGCTTAAATTCATTGTTAGGTAACAACAAAAATATCCATTTTATGTAACGATCGATTTGGTATGGTCACGTTGTTACCTTAATATTTTCTTCTCATTTTATCTTTATTTATTATTTCATAATTACATTTAATCTTTTATCCTACCTTTTCATAGTAGCTTTACTTCATACCCTACTCTTTACTTTAGGTTTGTCATTCATATTATGTAACGACAAAGAAGATACAATCTATCCAAACAATGTATTCATTAAAATAATACAATATAATACAATACAACACAATACAATTTAATACGATACATTATGAAACAATACATAACAACCATCCAAACAAAGTAAATTCCGAGGTAAATTAATTCCAATCAAACATAAAATAAATTTGATTAATTATCTCTTATCACTTGTATCAAACGAGTCATAGGGTATAAACAAATTATTATTATTTTCAAAAAAGAATTACTTAATAGGAGTAATTGAAAAGAAAGAGTAATAAAATACATGGGTGTGAATATGGAAACAGAAAAAGACAGACCCATCTCTGCATTTTTATTGGATTTTTCGATAGAAGCAGAAAGGAGAGAGAGAGAAGAAACAATCAAAGCAAAAGCTTTTTTAGCCTCTCACTGTCCTCAAACACTTTGGGGTTATAGTAAAGTGTGTTTCTTTGAGGAGGAGAAGAAAAAAAAAAGGGGGTGGGTAGGATAAGCAGAGGGGGGTGTAGTTTAAGAGCTTGGTTATCTAGCTATGGTGGAGTTGATTTGAGGTCAAAAAACACTGAAATTGTTTATTGGGTAGTGATTTTAGCTCAAATCTTGACTTGGGTCTTGCTTGTTTTCTTTATTTGAGGTGGTTAGCTAGCTTAGCTTAACTACAATGGCAGTTGCTGTGCAGTTTAGCTGTTTTAAGAAGAAGAAAGGAGCTTATCTTGTAGTTTTCATGTTGGTTTACTTGTGGGGTTCTTTGATTTCGTTATCTTGTGCTGCTAGACTATCTGTTTCAAGACAGAAGCTTGAGGTTGAGAAACACTTGAAAAGGGTCAATAAACCTCCCATTAAAAGCATTGAGGTACTTAGCTTACTTTTGAGATAGTTACAATAAAAAAAATCAATCTTTTTCTGAGTTTTTAAGTTCTTGCTGGAGAAAAATGATGTTCTCAGTGTTTTGTTACATTTGGGTTTTTGGGAGCTTGTTTTGTGTGTGTGTGTGTGGGTAAGGGTTCTCTTGTTTTTTGTTCCAATTTGTGTGTTTTCTTCCTCCTTTGTTCTTGGAAGTTTTTCAAAATTATTTAAGAGTAATAATGGCATCTCTGAGATGAAGGGAAGTGACTAAGATTAGATTTTTAATGTTGTGAATGTAATGATTATACAGAGTGTAGATGGGGATATCATTGACTGTATACACATCTCTCAGCAACCTGCTTTTGACCACCCATTCCTCAAAGATCACAAAATCCAGGTCTATATTTCTTTTTTGTTTTGTTCATTGCTTTTAATATAAATGACTTTATCAGTTTTTGAAAATTTATTGTAATATGCTCAGATGAGACCTAGCTATCATCCAGAAGGGCTTTATGATGAGGAGAAAATGTCAACAAGGTCTAAAGAAAGTACTAATCCCATAACTCAGTTGTGGCATATGAATGGAAGATGCCCTGAGGACACTATTCCTGTTAGGAGAACAAAGAAAGATGATGTTTTGAGGGCAAGTTCTGTCAAAAAGTATGGTAAGAAGAAGCCCAAAGGCATTGCTAAGCCAAGGTCTACAGATCCTGACCTTACCAATGAAAGTGGCCATCAGGTGCAAAACCATTTCTTGATTTCATTGTCATTTCCTTTGGAGGTTGTGTTGGAGTCCATATTCTGACCGTCTTTTTTTTTGTGTGTGTGTATTTCCAGCATGCAATAGCTTATGTTGAAGGAGATAGGTATTATGGAGCTAAAGCAACTATTAATGTATGGGAACCTAAGGTACAACAATCAAATGAGTTTAGCTTATCTCAGCTTTGGATTCTTGGTGGTTCTTTTGGTCAAGATCTAAACAGCATTGAAGCTGGTTGGCAGGTATATTAATTATATGAAAGATGTTTTAGCTACATTTGAACTATTTTGAGTTAAAAAGTTAGTTCACCTTCACATGTCAAAAAGTATTTTTGAGTCTAACAGTAAGCATACATGTGAATGTCAGGTTAGCCCTGACCTCTATGGTGACAATAACACAAGACTATTCACTTACTGGACTGTAAGTTTCTTTCTAATTTGAGTAAATTGATTAACTCTTTATCTCATTTTCATTTGAACATTATGTAATCTTCTCTTGAATCTTTTTTGGTTACTATATTTGCAGAGTGATGCATATCAAGCAACAGGTTGCTACAACCTTCTTTGCTCAGGTTTCATTCAAGTCAGCAGTGCTATAGCTATGGGAGCAAGTATCTCTCCTGTTTCTGCCTTGAGAAACTCTCAGTACGATATCAGTATTCTTATCTGGAAGGTAAAAATCCACTTTCAAGATTTTCGGCCTAATATTCTCTGCCTTCTGTGCCAAATTATGGCACCAGTTGCCAGCATCTCATAAAGTAAATTGAGTGCAAGAAAAGTACACTCAACATCACTATAAGGAAAAATGCATTTCTGAACACATAGAAAGACTAAATCTTTATTATTCAGAAACACACAAGTTGTATTGATCTGTGCATTCTTGAGGAAATGTTATTAGTTCAATTGGTTGACTACATGAATTCATTTCCGCACTTTGTAATCCCCTTTCTCTACTCCCCTCAAAAAACAAACTGTGCATTCTTGTACCTGAAACACACACACACTCAAAAAAAAAAGGAAAGAACTTAACTTTATGTTTATTCTTGTTTGTGTAATCCTTTTATATTGGACATAATTATTGTAGGATCCAAAAGAAGGACATTGGTGGATGCAATTTGGAAATGACTATGTATTAGGGTATTGGCCATCTTTCTTGTTTTCCTATTTAGCAGAGAGTGCATCCATGATAGAGTGGGGTGGTGAAGTGGTGAATTCACAACCAGATGGTAAACATACAGCTACACAAATGGGAAGTGGTAGATTTCCAGAAGAAGGTTTTGGCAAGTCCAGTTATTTCAGAAACATTCAAGTTGTTGACAGCTCAAATAATCTTAAATCTCCAAAAGATCTTGGCACCTTCACTGAGCAATCCAACTGTTATGATGTCCAAACAGGAAGTAATGAGGATTGGGGCCATCACTTTTACTATGGAGGCCCTGGTAGAAACCCCAATTGTCAATGAGGCAATAAAAAAGCTCAAAAACAAGAAAAAAAAAAAAAGAGAAGAAGATCTCATTATTGATAATAGTCCCCACCCTTGTAAAATTTTAATCTAGTCTAATGCTCTCTTTCTTGTATACCCCTTTTGGTTTTCTTGATTTTTTAGGTTTGAGTTAGTAGTAAAAATGTGAACTTTTTTTCTTTAGTGGGAAGTTTTGATCCTATTGCTTTTTTTTTCCTTCACCTTGAAAGGTGATCTCCCATGTAAGTGAATGGGAAAGTGTGGCCTAGTTTCTCAAAAAAAGCTTGAAAGAAACAAAGGGCCTTTTGTCATCTTCTTTGTTTTTCATTTGTTTATATACTCCACTCTATGGAGTAATGTCACTCTATGGATAATCAAATGTATCCCATTAGTTTTCATTTTACAACCAAGTCTTGGTTTGTGGTTTGTTTGTTCAAAGAATGTGACTTTTTTGTTTGTTTTATAATGTGAGTGAGTTGAGTGGATAGAAGAAAGGCATTTTGGATGGGGTGTTAGTGGATCTCACTATATTTTATCATCTGTGGATGGTCCATTAACTTTTTCTAAATAGCCCCACTTTTGTCACTCCCACTAATCACATTGTGTCCAATGTTTATCTGTCCTAAAACTTTTCTAGTATGAAGTCCGATTAAATTTGGATTTGCATCGGAAAGTTAAAATGCTTCCTAACAAAAACAAGTCTTTACTTGGGAGATTTGAATTTGAGACCTCTGGTTAAAGATGAAAAAGTATTTATCATTCCACAGCAACTCTGGTTGGTTATCTGTCTTAAAATTGTTAGGTGACCATTGCATGAAAAGTGATTGTAAAGTTGCAACCTTTTTATGAGTTTATATTATTTTGGAAATTGCTTCTCTTTTTGGTAGAATATTTTGTAGTAATACATGTTATGAATATATTATAATACTCATAATGATTCACTTTTTTTCAAGAATATTACACAAACCATTAGTAGGAAACACTGGTCTTGTAAGAACTTGCATGGTACTTTTATACACTAGTGGGAAAAAAAAGTTAAAGATGAATTCAGAAATGTAAGTGGTGAAATACCAATATGATCATTACTCTTAGTGAATATGTTGAAACTGCATCCCCTCCTGAAAAAGCCTGTTGTGAAGTAAAATGCCAACCTAAGACCATGTCCTTAAACATATACATTGAATTGCATCTTCGGGTGTGGCCTAATGATCAACGAAATAATCTAAGAATTAGGGGTGTACATGACTGGGTTGGTTTGAGTTTTTCAAATATCAAACCAAACCATTTGTGTCGGATTTTTAAATCTATAAACCAAACCAAACCAATAAAACTCGGGTTTTTCAACCTCGGGTTTTTTCGGGTTTTTCGGATTTTCGAATTTTTCCTATAAAGTATTCATACAAACATATAATTTACTTGTACTTCAATTATTTCTTTAGTCCTACTAAAATACAACTATCTAAGTTGTTTCTTAAGAAAATAACACAAAATATGATATGAGTAATGACACTAAAATATCTAACAAAAAAATAATAATAATGAAATCACATAAAACAAATATTGCAAATTAACAAGTCATAATGAAAATGATCATAATTTAAAAGTACTAAATCATGCTAAAATAAGTTTAATAAGTATTAGTTACATGACTAAATATTAAAGGAAATTAAAATTAGATTATGTATTTGAATTATCTAAACCAATGTAAAATCAAAGAACAAATATCAATATTATTGTCATTCTTAGTGTTGAATTGATTTTCATTTTGCATTAGTATTAATTTGATTTTGATTTAGGCTTTATTATAATTACCAACATATGTGGATTATAATCTTTATTGAACCATTCAGAATTCTAAATTTCAAGCTTGAAATAATATATTAAAAGATAAAAACTATGAAAAAGTATAAGAAATATTTAAAAATTATATCAAAGTAAATATTTTTATGTATAAAATAAAAAATTTAAATTCTATATATAATGTCGGGTTGGTTTGGTCTCTGGTTATTTTTTTTTAGTTAAAACCAAACCAATCCAAATATAATCGGGTTTTTTTTTTCAATACCAAACCAAGTCAAACCAACCACTAGTCGGGTTTTTTTCTCGGTTTGCGGTTTGGTTCGATTCGGTTTTCGATTCGGTTTTGTACACCCCTACTAAGAATTATGGGATCTCAAGTTCAATAGGCAAAAACATTAGGTGATTTCTTGCCACCCATCCAAGTCTTGGTGAACATGTGATGATGGCAGGGGCGGAACCAAGTGGAGAGAAGAGGGTTCATCTGAACTCCTTTTGCGAAAAATTACACTATACATTATAAGGTTATTTTCTTTCTTTATATTTATAGATAGAGTAGATGTTGAATCCCCTAAGTGAAAATCTTGACTCCGCTAGTGCAGATAGGAGGTAGTAGGTGTCCAGTTGAATCACTTAGGGGTCGTTTGGTTTGAATTCTAGTTATGATGGGATAAATTATGATGAGATTAGTTATGATGGGATAAGTTGTGATAAAGTACTCATTACCCCCCTGAACTTGAAGCTTTTTATACGGTGTACACCTAAACTAAATTCCGTTTTAATTACCCCCGAACTTGTTTATTCCTCCGTCGCGTACACCTTTTTCGTCCACCTGCTCCTATTGTGACTACACGCGCGCGACAGCTGACAAAACTGATGATGTGGATTTCCACCTGGATAAATAATAGCCACCTAGATAAATTAATATTGCAAAAAATAAATTTCTAAAATTTAAAATTCATTGTTTAAAAGTTATATTTGAATAAGGGCTTATTTCGCGGAACTCTTTTTGGATTTGGGTTTTTCTAGACGTGAAGTTGGTCGATTAAATTTCAAATTTTTCTGAAATTCTTACCAAGTAAGTGTTAATCTTTGTTTCCTTTACTTTTCATTTACATTTTGCCCTATTTTTCGTTTAAAATATGCTAAATATTAAAATTCATTGTTTAAAAGTTATTTTTGAATAAGGGCTGATTTCGCGGAACTCCTTGAATTTCAAATTTGTCGGAAATTCTTACCAAGTAAGTGTTAATCTTTGTTTCCTTTACTTTTCATTTACATTTTCCCTTATTTTTCGTTTAAAATATGCCAAATATTAAAGAAAAATGAAGATTTTATGTTTTTTTTACTGTTGTAGCTTTGTGATGTGGCAAAAAATCACTTCCTCACGCGCCTAGTAGAGTGTGTTGTCAATTTCTACGCCAGGTGGACAAAAAAGGTGTACCCGACGGAGGAGTAAACAAGTCGGGGGGGGGGGTAATTAAAATGGAATTTAGTTTAGGTGTACACCGTATAAAAAACTTCAAGTTCAGGGGGGTAATGAGTACTTTTGCCTATTTTTTATTGAGTATTTGGTTTGTTATATTCAAAATAATAAATTTTAAGAACAATTTAATTTTTTACAAAAATGCCCTTCATGAATGTAAAAAGTGATGTATAAAAAGGATTGAAAGAGACATTTTTGTCATTTACTTATTTTATCCCGGGATTACTATACCATCCAAGGGGAAGGATAACTTATACCGGTACTAATTATTAATCCTGGGATAAGTTATTCCAAACTTGCCAACCAAACAACAAATTAAGTGATACTATAATTTAATTCCATGTCTATTTGGTATTATACTTCACACCAAATGACCCCTTAAGGTATGCATGCACAAGCTTACTAAAACACCACAGTAATAACTTATAACATGTACATTGAATTATTAGTTAATGAAAAAGATTGGCACTAGTAGTCCAGAGTTGCTTCAAGAAGTGGTTAATTTTAATGATTTAGCACTAATGCTAGTGGAGATAGTAATTAGTACTAACTACAACTTGAAATGATCAAAACTAGATATACACATTGGCAATTAGCATAACATAAAGATAATCACTTAGCAAGAACAGTGAATTAGGCCACTAATCCATGGTCTTTTGGGCCTCCGGACCTAACTAATACTATACTGGACCTAGTGTGACGTCCCGCCACCCACATAGGCAACTTTTGCAGCGAAGAAGGCATGGAGGTTTCTAGAATAGGCTAGAAAACCTTAGATATTTCAAGAAGACTTTAGAGAAATGTAGAATTCTCTAGATAGGGGTCAAAGTGTAAATATTTGAGGGACTTCTCATGTAAATATTAATTACACTTTAGTCCTTGAAGAGTAGTATAAATAGAGGTGCCACCATTTGCAAAGGCACCAAGCAAGTTTGTAAGCAATCTTCCAAAGCTTAATACAAAGCCTTCTTCAAAAAGCCTTCTTTGTTCTTTCCAAAACTTTCCTTAAACATTCTCTTAGCAATCCAAGTCCTAAAGGCTTCCTTGAGTTTACAAGATCTTGAAAGATTAGTGAGTAAACCGTCAAGGGCCACACGGAACCTTAGCCATCACTCTAAGTCCGTGACACTAGGCTCAAAACTTAAGTGCTCGTTTGGTTCCACTATAATCTTGCATTACTAATTCCTGCATTATAATTATCCCTTGCGTAACTTGTATTTAAACCAAACAACCTCTTTAAGAATTTTTTTTTGGAAAAATTGTATATAATAACAAACTATTAATTCAAATTATATGTTATAACCACGATTTAATTGTAACCCGTAGCAAACTGTTGCCATTCGCCTCTCTCCCTGAAATTCTCGCTCGCCATTCTCCCTCTCTCGCTCGCCTCTCTCACTTTATACAAACACAAATGTATAAATTGTGTTTCTATTTGTATAAAGCGAGAGAAAATTGTATATACATGCAAATACATATATCTTTGTCCTATACATTTATAATTATACAATACAAATCTTCCTCTGCCTAGTTCTCTTTTGTCTTTCTCTCTTTCTCGCTTTATACAAACACAGATTATACAAAATACAATGTATAATTTGTGTTTGTATAAAGCGAAAGAGAGAGAGAGAGATTTGATATACAAACGTTTTATTTTGATTCAATTGTATACAAATTCAAATTTTATGCAGATATTCAAACACATAAAATTGAATTGAGAGACTGCCAGCGACTTATACAAACGAGAAGCTGCCGACGATTTATACAAATGAGAGGCTGCCAACGATTTTATACAAATCTAATGCCTCCAACGATTTATACAATCTGATGCCCCATAGCAAACATAAAGTTTGCTATGTAACGCAATTATGCAAATTATAGTTATAACATACAAATATAATTTTTATGTTTGCTAAATGTGAAAGTTGCTAAAAATAATTGGGAAAATTAGCAATTAAGTCATAATTAGTTAAAATAACAACACTTTAAAATATTTATTTAAAATGGCAGAATGACAATATTTTTATAAAATAATATGTATTCAGATTTTAGTATTTAAAATTAATTTTATTTATGGAAAGAGTCCTATATTGGATCAAATTATATATTAATAACCGTTTAAAGAAAAAAATTAAACCAATACACATTAACCTTTTTTCAACTCCATTTACGTTTCTTTCCCACTTTTCACGTTTCTTCCCTACCTTTCACGTTTCAAGTTTATCTTTCTTCAAGGTGCTAAATTGTTGTTCATCAAGAAATCTTCTTTATTGTTAAATGAAATCTATTTATTAATTCAAGCAAATTTCTCGATTGGCAAGGTAATTTCCATTATCCATTTTGATTTACTTTGATTTGATGTTTAAATCACCGATTCTATATATTACGGATTTCCAGTCGAATTTTTCAATTTTTATGTGATTTTGTTTAGTTATTCATCAAATAGTTATGATTTTCAAAATTTTCAATTTTTTTTGTGATTTTCTTTTAATTTTTCAGATTTTGGAGAATCTAGAAATTCATATGTATGTTTATTTTGTTTGATATTTAATACATTCTAATTTTTGATAATTTCGAAATTCAAATTATCAAAAATTTTGTTTTCATATTTGAGATTTAGTAGATTGTAGTAACTACATTAGCACACATACATCATATATTGTTTGATTTTTTTATACATTCATATTTAATAATTTTGAATTTTGCTTATAGGGTTACTAATGCACAAGTGAATACGGATTCAGATTCGGTTTTGATGGAAAATAATCGAAAAAAAGAACATAGTAGATGAAGAAGAAGAAGAAAGACAAAGTCAAATAAGAAGGTTACAAAATTGTATTGATACCACAATTGTATTCATATTAATTTTTGTTTGTCAATTGTTTTTCTTTTACTCATCATTTGTATTTTTATTTTAAAATATTGTCTTTCTTTTTTAGTTTGTAGTAATTTAAATAGGTATATAATGTATTCGTCACAATTGTATATATTATGATTGAATACATAATTTATAGAATTGTGACGAATACATTATAAGAAGGGAAATGAAAACTTATTGGTATTCATTTTTTTGTTTGAAATACAAAATCATATTGAAATACAACCTGATATTTGAAATACAAACTTAGTAAGACATACTTTGTATTTTATTTGGCTAAAGCAATATCATTTTATGAATACATAATATATAAAATTGTGCGACGAATACATCACAAGAAGGGGAATACAAAATTATTGGTATTCATTCTGCGTTTGATATACAAAATGATATTTCAATATAACCTGATATTTCAAATAAAAACTAAGATAGAAAATACTTTCTGCAAATTTAAAGTGAAATAATAATATAACAAAATTGGATATTGAAATATAAATACAATTTATTTTGATTAAACTTATTCTATGTATTATTTATGTATTCATCGCAACTGTATTTTTCAATATCATTTCGATCTACAACTAATTTGTATTTATATTTTGGTATATACTACACAACTGCCTTTATTTTTGTACTTGAACTAGAATGCCAAAGAGTTGTATTCATCATAAATCAATACCAACATTTTTTGTATTTTAAATTAGTTATACATATCATTAGGTATTCGAATACATTTCGGATGAACACAGATTTAAAGAAGTTCAAACATTTAAATATACAAAACAGAGGGCATTAGAAATTTTCCAACACTTCCACTCATATAAGATATAAAATACAAACTACTGTTTTAAAAAAAAAATTGAAATTCTTAAGAACAAAGAAAAAAACGCTAGAAAGAAAAATGGCAACATATGCTCTTTCAAAAACGTAACTGATGTTAAATTTTTTAAAAAAATTACTTTTTTTGAAATTTTTTGTTCCATGATTTTCTCTATTCAATTATTAATTATTTGTATTCTTTTAAATTAATCAAAATAAAATAAATACATAACTCAATCCTTAACAAATTAAAATATTGACATTTTAAATAAATAGTGAAACTATTGCTAAGGAGTCCAATTAAAAGCTAAAATATTGCTATTTTGAAAATTTTCCCAAAAAAATTTGGTGTCAAAGGAAAGTCCTAACCTAAGTGAATTAACATAAAGCCCAAGATTAAAAGGCAATTGGGTTTGTGAAACTTTTGGGCTTACAGACTGGACCATGGAAGCCTATAATCTAATTTACTGGACCTCCTTATGTACATTTTAGCGCTACAGGAAAATAAGAAATTTGTGACGAACAAGAATTTCATTCTAATCTCATTTAGCTATAGATTAGTTATAGACTATATGAAAATCCAACTAGCTAGAAATTATTTAGCGATGAATTAGCTAGGAATACTGATAAATTTCGTAGGTAATTCCATGTTTTCTAGTAGTCTCTTAGTTTAACTGTTTTTGTTATTCCAAATTTCTACTATAACTTCCTTAAAATCAATCAAAAAATGAAAAAAAGAGAAAGAAGATCATAGTTTATTGATAAATATAAGATATTACTCTATTCCATATTCTTTTTATAATAAGGTTGTGCTTAGGATCAAATAGCTGGTTATGAATTGACACTTTGTTAATTAAATTGTAAGTTTGATAATATAAATATATCCATGTAGAACTCATGCATATAATATTCGATACATGTAATATACGTATATATAAGAGTTAGGTAAGAATAAGGATTGAATTGATAATATATATGTAATACAAACATAATTAAAAAAATTGTGTTCTCATAAAAAATATCATACGTAACTAATTTGATGTGACATTTTATGAGATAAGTATGCTAGTAAGACATTATACTATATATTAGGTAAACGTATAGGATATAATATATATATATATATATATATATATATAAAAGTCGATACAAAGAATATTCAGTCAACTAGTCTTAATAATTGATTATATAAAATTATATATCCTCAACATTCCATGATCAAATTAACATAATTATTGATATTGATGTCAGATTTAGTTGTCCACTTAAATAAATAATATTAGATGGAGGGACTATTTGAATTTATATCTTCTCACATGGCTATAGAAACGTTTAAACTTTAAATCTAGACAACTCAGTTTAATATATCTAATCTTAAGACAAATATTTATGAGCTTACTCATATTGTTAGTTTCATATCCGAATAAAAAAAAGAATTTTAATTGCTGATAGGTTGGCATCTAATATAAAATTTGCTCAATTTTTAACTTGATTGGAATACGATATGATTGATGATGCGTAATTATTATTGTTATCTACAAATATTTGGAACCTTTAGTTAAAATTTGTACTATATATTGTATATTACTTGTGACATTGTGTAGGGTAGGACAAGACCCCTATATTGTCATCTTTATAAAGTCATATGTCTTCTAGACAACTTCTAGAAAGCCTACCAAAAAAGAAAATGTTAATATTACCATCACAAAATTTACGATATTTTATTTTATGAATTATGTTTTTCCTCCGTTGATAAGATTGTGTAAGAATTGAGAAAATTTTGATAACTTTCTTAACTTGTGAAATTTTTATGTTTATGAAAATAAATACAATTTAAGAAATTTAAACTACATGTTCAATTAAAATTTTAATTTCATATCATTCTGATTTCATATCGCTTGTTCAACCAGACTCTAAGATTCAGTTCATCTTCTTTTCTATCGGAACAAGCAAATAATTCCCTTTATCCACTCTTGAATGGACATCCCTCTTGTTTTCATTTTTCTTTTGTTTCCCATTTGATGTCACATCAAGACTTTGATTAATTTGATTACACGTCATATATAAGTTTTGTTTGACAAAAAACATTTTTTATCATAAAATTTTTACATTCAAAACTCAAATACGAAATCTCTTACTAAACAAAGTGGATAGTTGATATTAACTTATTTTCAATTATTTCTGCATAGAAAAGTCTGGCTCCAAGTCCCCACTTCCCATGATAGAGATATGCAACTAGAAAAAAAATAAAATTGAAAGAAGTATAGTACTCTAGTAGATATATTTAATTTAAATATAAAAATAAATAGCATCTCACCTAACTCTACATTATTATTTAATTAACTATTCCCAAACGATTGCACAAAAGTTTGGCTATTATTAATAATTTTATTTGTATATATATATATATATATATATATATATATATAGCTGGTTTTTGGCTTCACATAAAATCATTTCCCAATATCTATTTATTACTATATATATGCTATAATTTTCATGCCTCTATTGTTATGTTTTTTAGATAAGATATTTTTTGAACTCTGAAAATTTTGCAATTTTTGAATTGTACTTTAATTATCCTCAAATATTTCTGACAAACCAATGACAGAATTACACATATATATGTTGCCTTTTCACATATAACAATATCCAAAAATAAAATAAAATGAATGATGGAGGGACAAGAAAGAGACTTTTACTTAATTTGCATAAATAGGTGTATAAATATACATATATGGGGACGAATATAATATAATATCAATGAGGATAAGGACTTTATGATCCTTATTCATATTATAATAACTTTAGAAAAATAGATATTAGGATAATAGTAGTTTTTGATTCTCAAGTTATTGGTAAAATTCTAGTTTTGGTCATTTTTGTAATATATATGATTTAGTATATTTAATATTCAATTAACTAAAATATGTGTTTTTTTTCATGTAGAAAATATGTTATATATTTGACTATTTAAAGAATTATATTAAAATCAAATATGAAATAAGAATACAATTTTAATAATATCACGTGAGTAATTAATGATATAAGATGATTAATACTTATATTGAATTTATGAATATTCACAAGGAAAGAAATTAAAAATGCATAATCCAATTAATTGAAAGTTTAGTAATCTACGTAATATAAAAATTAAAATCATAATTTACCCGTAAACGAGGAATCAAAAGTACTACTAATCCTAGATAATAATACTTCACTTGTATATTTCTACAGAATTATAAGCTCATCTATTATTAATGGGTTCATTTGTGGTTTTTATTTTTCATGTGATGTTCGATATTTATAATGAGGAACGAGTCCAAACCTAATTTACTTTGTACTTATATATTTATCAACCAATGAGAACCAAAGATAAGAGAGGAATATCATAAAAGTGCTTTTTGGTCTACTTCACCAAATAAGTTGAAAAATTCAAAAAGGGACAAATGAACTTGTAAACTTTACTTAATCTGTGATTTTATACCTTTTAAAGTTATTGTTTTTTGGGAAAAGGCTCAAATATGCCATCGAACTTTCAGAAAAGGCTCATTTATGCCATCCGTTAAAAGTTTGGCTCATCTATGCCATTACCGTTTAAGAAAAGGCTCATTCATGCCATTATTTTTTAACGGTGATTTTGCAAAATCATTTTTTACACGTGGCCAATTATAATTCGACCACGTCATTATTTTTTTTATAATAAAAAATCAAAATTCTAAACAAACATTTTTTGCAAAACCATTTTTTACACGTGGCCAATTATAATTCGGCCACGTCATTATTTTTTTAATAATAAAAAATCAAAATTCTGAAAAAAATAATGACGTGGCCGAATTATAATTGGCCACGTGTAAAAAATGGTTTTGCAAAACCACCATTAAAAAATAATCGCATGAATGAGCCTTTTCTTAAACGGTAATGGCATAGATGAGCCAAACTTTTAACAGATGGCATAAATGAGCCTTTTCTGAAAGTTCGATGACATATTTGAGCCTTTTCCCTTATTTTTTTTATTTTTCATTCTATTTTTGATATTTATATTTAATCTGATTAATTTAAATTCATACCACATAAAATCCTATTAGAGGAGAAACACTCCCTACTAATAACTTTTTTATACTTCAAGTCGAACATAAA
Organism: Solanum verrucosum; assembly: GCF_900185275.1. Classification (NCBI taxonomy): domain Eukaryota; kingdom Viridiplantae; phylum Streptophyta; class Magnoliopsida; order Solanales; family Solanaceae; genus Solanum; species Solanum verrucosum. The sequence goes on along the minus strand of NW_026019936.1, from coordinate 2,889,323 downwards.
ACTTCTAATTAATAAAAAACAACCTATCCATTATTAAGTGTTACCCTTTTAAATGATCATGATAAAGATTATTTGTGTTATAAGTATGTTATTTGTCATTTATTTTTAGATAGCAATTATTGAAAATGAATATTCTTAAAAAGACCACCAAAAGAAAAAAAAAAGTATCCTTAGCTCAACCAACTCCTTTTTTCCCCTCACTTAGTGTCTACTATCCATATAAAAATTCGATTAAATCTCAATTTTTAATATTTACTATACGTATAAAAATTTGACTAAATTTCAATTAAAATATTTTCTAACAAAAATTACAATCGAGCAGGCTCTCAATATAGTGTTTGGTATTCATTTTGATATCCGACTAAATTCGAAATAAGAAGAAGAAATACTCAAATTGAAATTTTTAACTAAAAATGAAAACGTATTTACCACACCACCACAACCGTGTTTTAGGTGGCAACTCAACTCAACCAACTCTCTATATATATTAAAGCATAGCAAACTCTTGTGCACTGCATTTTCTTCCACCAACTTTTCTCCATTCGGCTGAGATTTCTCTGTTTATTTTTTCTCTCAATCTGCAAAAATGGCGTTTCAGAAAATCACTGTGCAAAACCCCATCGTTGAGATGGACGGTTAGATCTCTTTCTCTCCATTTTGATTAGTAGATCTGTTTTTTTTTTCTTTTTGTAGATCTTACTGATTGACTGTTTAGCTACTGATTGATTTGAGCTCTGTTGTTTTTCTTGAAAAAGGGAAAAGATTGAAACTTTAACAAAGGGGCAACATAACTATGGTGTTTTCTTTGATTATTACTTGTATATATCTTGTGGGGTTGTTTAGATCAGATATATTACCTGTCTATATAAAAAATGATCAACAATTCAAGAATTGATATTGAGTTCTTTGATGAAAAAAGATCCAAACATTTTAACAAATGGGAAAATATATATGCTGGTCTATTTTTTATTTTTTTGATGACCCTAGTGTCCGAGTCAGCTTTCGCAGCAAAAGATACCATAATGACAAATGAGAAGAATTACCTAGTGTTTTTTTTGTCTCCGTTGCGTATGCTGGTCTATTACTTGTATATATATATATATATATATGTCTTGTGGGTCCTTGTTTGTACTGGGTTTGATGCTGAAGAGGAGAATATAGTGACTCTGTCCTTTTTATTTATTTATTTATGTATCTTGTGGGGTTTGTTAGATCAGTGCTGTTAACTAATCTGTATAACTATTGATTTAGCTCTTTGATGAAAACAGATCCAAACTTTATCAAATGGGAAACATATATATGATGTTTTTTTGCATTGTTACTTGTATATATATTGTGGGGTTGGTTAGATCAGAGTTGTTAACTACTCTATATAACTATTGACCATCCATTTCAAGAATTGATTTTGAGCTCTTTGATGAAAAAAAGATCTGAACTTTGAAAAAATGGGAAACATGGTCTTTTTGTGTAATTACTTGCAT